>NC_134371.1:67285000-67438259 GCF_035582795.1 Mycteria americana | reverse complement strand
TCTGTAAATGGGAACCAAGTCAAAGAACCTGTTACACGCACCCCAGTATAAATTTACTGCGCATTGCTTACGTGGACAATTTCTCATTTTATCTAGATTAGCATCCAGCAAGTCACTCCCCTGATCAACTCAGAAAATATTTGGGCTAATATTAGACCAAAATCCTTAAGCTCTTTTGGCCTCATTGGTTATTGTCATTTACAGATTTCATTTTTAAACTTTGTACTGGATAAAAAGTGTGGTGGCCAAAACTATTTATTTCTAAGTCCCTGATAACTCCCAAGGAACAGGGGTGGGGCGAGGGGCCTTTTGTGGGGGTTATGTTTGGGGGTGGGCTGGTATGGTTTTTAGGTTTTGTTGTAGTTTGGGGTTTTTTGTTGCTGTTTTTTAGTAAAGTAGCAGAGAATACACTGAGAACACTTCCATACCACAGCCTAAATAAAATGCTGCCTTTGGCACATCAGCATTAACTTTTCAAGAAACAAGTGCCAGTCATGATATTACTTATATCTAAAGGAGATCACAAGAAAATGTAAGAGGAATTAAACTATGTAAGGATTTGCTTAAATCCCTGTGACATCAAAACCTGGAAACTCAAAGCTTCATTTTATTGGTTAAACTTGAAGTTGAGAATTTGCTTTTAAAAGCATAGTATTAAGACTCATGCTCTAATTAAGCAAAACAACAACCACCCCCTGTTACTTGGGAAATGAGTACCCTTTCTTTTATCAGCCAGACTCCTGTGGCGTTACTGTTAGGTAAATGAGTAATTGCTTTGCTGGATGAAGGCTGTGGTACTCAGCACCTCACAGCATGCAAATGTCGATAGCCTGAGGAAAAGTAAAAGCAGAACTGGCCTAAAACTTTTGGAAAATATTGTGGAAACTTGCACTGAAAATACAAGGTGGGTCAAAAGGGAAGTTCTAGGCTGCACCCAAAACACTATTTTTTAAATTTTTTTTTTAATAATTAATCTTGTTGAAAAAAAGCTGAGCAGAACCAAAGACAGAGACTGAAGCTGTTAACTTTTAAGGTTACATCTTCTGACACTGTCAATTACCATGGAATCTATTTCAATGGAAAAATGTATGGATTGAAGTATGGGTTTGATGATGGGATAAGTGTTGTCTACTGGTATAATATCCTGGAAGATGCCAGCTGAGCTGGGGTTAAATACTGGATTAAATAACTGGCAAGAAATGACTGCTGAAGAAGCCATCTCAAATTACTAGTTCTGTGGTGTGTCTCCCACATGAAATCCCTAAAGGTCACGATGAAGGTTTCTCAAGGGATCTAAGAATACAGAACATTTACAGTGGGGTGGGGGAGAAGAAAACATGCATGCCTCAAACAAGCCTCGGTCAATGGGAAAGAGTCTTCTGAGTACTTGCGTGATTTGTTCCATGTCAGTGCAGAACGGGAGCCAGCAGACAGCAAAGCAAACCAACACTGTCCCTCCTATTTTAGTTAACAATACTAATCTGCAATCAAGAGAAAAGCTTACATCAGAAAAGAGAAATCCAGCTACTGGTAACAAAAGTCAGTTCTTAGTTTATAGCATAAACCTTTTAAAAAAAAAGAGATACAGAACTGAAGGTGACAAATCTAAACGAAAAGAGCTACCGGTACCACAGAAAGTTTGTCGTCCCCAGATTAGGGAGAACAACTCCATGAGAACCACAGAGCTACTGCTGTCAATCTAATCTGGTAGCCCACCGCAGCCCACATTTAATTTAGCGTCCAGAATGAAGAGTGCAAAGAAAGGACACCTTAACAGATTTTGCTATCTGTTCAGGGGAAATACTTAATGTAGATCTCAACAAGAAATGTTTATTTTGCATGAGAGGAATACATTACAACAAGGTAAGTACCTTCCACTAGAAATTAATTCAGAAATGACCACATGCAAATAAAGAGAATCTCATTCTCAATGCCAGGCTGCCTGGGCATATTCTTGAGAAAGATAAAATGGTCTGAAGTCACTTACCCCTTTCCTTTCAGTCCCTTCTTGAAGCACTTTCCAAGTAAATAGCAAAAAAAGGGCAGAGAATGGTAGAGTTCCATTTGCTTATAATTTAAGGCCAAGCAAAATGCCACTGACCCCAAAAGGTCCCAGTCATAAGACAAATAAAGCACACCCCACAAGGCAAAGCCAAGGCTCACTGAGTTGTATATGGTTTTTTATGTCAAGGACAAGATACACATCTTACTACTGGAAGTCAGTAACGAATGCCCTGAGGGATAAGCGTAAAATAGTATGCAAAGTAAGATTTTCAAAGTTAATTTTAAAAACACATTGCCAGTTGTGACTACGTTGCCCACGGACAGAAATAATTTTACTTCTATTTAAAGTGTAATTTTTGTATTTCCAAGGCTTGATTCAAAGCTTGCACAGGCAAAAATGAGGACAAATAGTGTGTGTTAATTATACATGTAACATACTCGGGCAACCAAGCTTTTAGTGACAGTGACACTACTTGGTAAGATGCATCAGGGTAAATATTTTTTTCTTAGTATTTACATGATTAAGGATAAAGCTTTCAAGAGTCTCTTCTCCCAGCTCCCAAAGATATGTGCAGGATATTCAAATACGTCAGTATTTAAATTATATATTACTTAGTTCAAGGACTCCTGAGGTTTTTGTGATTATATTATACTCGCAATGCACCCTCATCCATGATCAGTTCCCTTAGCTGCTAACACTGTACAAACAATGAGTAACAGTTACTAAAAGCAACATTACTTCCTTATGACTTTGAGAACAGGTTCCCAAGCTCAGTAGGTTGAAGAGATTAAGCTACACTTGCTATTAAATTGCAACAAAAGATTAGCTTGGTCTTTTACTGTTGTTTTTACACAATGAGAGAAACCAAGTAAGAGATACTCATACTGTCAGAAAATTCACAATGTTTTGTTTTCTCTTTGTCAATATAAATAACTGTGATAACACATTCAGATTGTCTACATTGTTTTCAGCCCACTCAAATTTCCCATTCAAAATCACCATGTATATTTGAAATCTTATCAACAACTTGTTATACCAACAGGCTGTGATCGTGCAGAGATGTGCAGCAGCAGTTAAGGTTAAGTAAATCTATTGACTTCTCGGGAGCTGGTCACAGATAGCGGAGTTATTCACGGAAGAGTCACGGGGCTGGAAGAGACCACAGGAGACTATGCAGAACATCTGTCTGCTTCACCAGGGTCATTCCTGACATGAGGTTTGCTGAACCGTTTCAGAAGATCTTGACGCTGCAGATTCTGCAACATCCACAGACAATCTATTCCAGCATTTCACAGAATCACAGAATCGTATAGGTTGGAAAAGACCTTTAAGACCATCGAGTCCAACCGTAAACCTAACACATTTCACTGTAACTCTGGTTCAAAAGATTTTGCTGTGTATTCAAAAAAAAAAAAATATTCCCTGTGGTAACTTCAGGCCATTACTTCTTCTTGCCCTACCCAACATAAGACACACAGAACAGATTATTGCTTTCCTCTCCGTACATCTTTTACATATTAGAAAATTGTAACCCTGTGCCTTCTTCTGACCACCAGCTTCTCCCACCTAAGACAAACTGCATTCATTCCCATCCCCATTCTGGTAAGTGATGTCTCCAGATGATCGACATCTTTAAAGAGTCAGGCCAAAACCAGAATTTCAGAATTCCTGAACCGTAAATCAAATATCCAATAGCATTATGAATTTTTTTCCTTCAAAATCTGTTTTCTAAGATCTTCCAAGTTCACCATGCACCCTCTTGGAAGAAAAACACAAAAAGTTGATTTAGTAGTAGATGCTGAGATTCAGTATCTCCTTGGAATATTTAAATATCTACATTTATTACAACTCCAGGATTGTGTCCCTCTGGCTCAACAGCACTGAGCAGCACAGCCTGGAGTAGTCAACTAACAGCATTTGCTTGTTGATGTGCAGAACAAGTATAAAAACAGAAATCTTATTAAAAAAGACCCACCTATGAAGGTGTCTGCCACTAATACTGACTAGTTAGCTCTAACGGCCTAACTCATATTAGATGCCTAGCTTTTAAAAGGCTAGGCATTAGGTGAATGAATCCAGCCTCAAGTAATCGTAAAGGCAAGACAGAATGGCACATTTTATAGACCTGACCATTAGACACAACTACACTTGACACACTCCTCCGCCATCTCAAGAAGATCTAAGGTGACTCTCTTTCCAAACACAAATCACAGGAGCACAAGCCATCATTCTTTTCACTGTCGTAGCACCATTGACGTTTTCTGCAATAAAGCGACTGACAGAAATACGAGCTTGAGGCATGGAAAGAACGCTATTCATGTTTGGATTGATTTGTCCCAATATCAATGATTTATCTCCAATATATTTCAGACTTACAGTTTTCTATACTGAGGGGCAGAAGCCCCTTGGATGACTTCATATACAAAGGTAACCCTCTTCCCAGCTAAAGATAAGTACTAAAGAACAGTGTTACTTCGTAAATGGAAATTCATTTCACTGCAGAGCAAGGATACTGGAAGTGTCCATGGTCAATAAGAATGAGGCCTGGATAAAGCAGTATACAGAGAGCACTGGAAACCTGGAAAGAAGGATCAAAAAAAAAGAGAGGGGAAATAATTACTTCTAAGTTAGACATTAGACAGAGGAACTTATACTACTTCTCTAGTACAAAAATTTGCCCCTCCATAGTACATCCTATATGTAGGAATCTTCTTCTCTACAAGTAATCTTCTGTCAGTAATATTTTGAGGAATCAAAAAGGATAAAGATTTTCCATAAATAAGAAACTATTGAACGGAGACCAGCCTGCCCTTTGCCAACCAGCTCAAAGATCACCCACGCCCATCTTAAACATTGGAACCACTCCAAAAATCAGAAGACTTATTATTCCAAAACGTATTGGTTCTACCATAGGAGTGTGCAAGACAAAGCAGTTCCTAGATTCCCCCATGTCGCAGCACAAATCTTGTTTTTACTACCCAAGTAATGAATTCAGAAAGAAATATAATTCAGGAGTTCATGGCTACTAAACTTCAGAGCATCTTGTTATTGTTATTGAAAGCACTAAAATAGTTGCTGTAAGATAAGTTAATGGCTTTCTTTTTTCTTTTTAACTGAAAAGCCTTCAATACGAGATATACTGGTTGTCATCAGTTTTACATCAACTGAAGCCATCGGCGTGTTCTAGATTTTAATTAGCTCTCATATTGTTACATTTCTATCCTGTTTTAACAGTATGTTTTCTTTATTTTCTAATTTACACACACAGCAGATACTTGCCTTCTTTTTAGTAGACGTTTCTTTCAAGGAAAAACAATATAAAATAACTGCAGGAATATAAACCAGCAAGTCAGCAACAAACACTGAAAAATAAAGATTAACTTTACATTAGAATCCTCTCACATAACTCATCTTAATGCTCTTCAAGTTGTGTATTTTCATCTGGATTGTGAATCTTTTGACTCTGCTCCTTAATGTTCCACATCTTGATTGTATTTGGTGTAAAAAAAACTCAGATGATAACAACTACAGAGTGTTGGAGTGAGACTGGTTGACTACCTTTTGAATATGGGGTTTGCATCTGTATCCTCACTGAAAACTTCACTTTAGTCATTCAATTCAACTGAAGTTCAAAAGTCTATAGTGACTGTAGTTTCAGCTGAATATGCTTTTCTATGGTCTTACATTGTGTTACAGTATGTTTCATTGTTTTAAAGATAGCTCAAGGCTTGGCAGTTACACCAAAGCTGATTTTTTTTCAATTGTTTTGGGAAAGTCAAGGGAAAAATATAGGCAAATGAACATTAAAATATCAGAAAGTTCTTCATTAGAATAAACTGGGTAGTTCCACTTCAAAGGACAAAAAGAAATAGGTCTACAGAATTTGATCTTGTTAATGTTTCTAACGCTATCATTTCTGATGTCCAAAAGCTGCTGCTTCCATGTGTTCAGCTGTTTTAGCTTCTGGCACAGCCTCAGTCAATAAGGGAGCACACTCTAGTTCCTCACATGCCGAAATGAGAGAAGGCATTCTTAATTCTCAAAAAGAAATCAACTACGACTAGATCCAGTCAAGTTGTTTGATGGAACAGATAGTCTGGAGGCACAATTAAGAAGCTCTAGATTATAACAATCTCCAATGTATCTGTGTGAATAACTAGTGATGTGAATAAATAGACTGAAATTAGTTATTTGGCTTTGATCATCTGCCTACAGCAAATATACGTAAGAGTGTCGACAAGAAAACAGACCCAGCACGTTCACCTGCCTAGAATGTCAGCTCCTGCTCATGCTTAAACCACCACGTGAATGCTTCTTGAGCCTTGTCTTAAGAGCCTGAGAAAAATCTCAGATTATTTCTATAAACCAGTTTCAGAAAATGTGCAATTATTCCAAGAGGGAAAGTATGCTTTGCCTCTTTTGAGTCACGGGCTTTGGAAGAAAATGTTTAAAGGTATCAGTCATTCAGTGATGAATTGTTTTGCAGGCTTAAGCCACAATTAAACAAATATTCCCAAGGTGTTAGCAAAAGAAATACACTGACACTTAAAATAAAGGTGTAATACCAACAGCTGACATTGACCATTCTGAATTATTTTAATGCATTCTTCTAATGGCTATTGTTAAAAAGTGTTTATCAGTTCTCCTAGATCCATCAGTGGTTTGTCAAGTGAGTTGATTTCAAAATTAATAAAGACCATTTCAAGGGTAATTAAGTTCTAGTGACTTTTATTTTTTTTCAATTCAATCAATTACTAGAGACCAGACTGAGAGGTTTGTGAAGTACAGAAAAGCTATTGATGAGCAACAAATTCTGCTGTTGCAATCAGAAAGCATTTTGTGGAACTCATGTTACGCAAAGCAAAAGACAGATTTAAAATGACAGAAAATAGTAACAGGATAATATGGCATCTGCCATTACTTAGAGAACAAGAGCTCACTGGTCACATTGTTTGCTGTCCTACTGATACAGCTACTGCACTAAGTTCTCTGCAAATTCCTTTCTGCACTTGTTTTATCCTTTTCCTCAAAGAGGCAGTTCAAAATAATCAAATGGTCGGAAGAGTGACTGCAAGAAAATGAAATTTAGGATAAAAGTGGTAAAACACATTTTTACTTTTTTGTTAACAGAAGTTTCTCTCTAGAAAGTGGTTTCTTTCACATTTGAAAGAAAAGTGACATCTTCAAAAATATCAAATATCTCTCCCTTTCAGATAAAGCATACAGCTCATAATAAAGATCCGAGACCTCAAGAGGCTGTTCAGTCAGTGAATGCCAGTCTACATGCAAAATAATTTTACAATAAAAACCAAGCTAAGATGAAAATGAAAAGCGTATTTATCAGAACAGAAGGGAAAACAACAATACTATCTTCAAAACTGAAAAATGGGTCTATGCTACAACAAAAAAGTAGCTTTGTTTTAGAGTTTTTACTGAATCAATTGGGTTGAAAACTTGTTTGTATATTTTATATTTATCGGCTTCACAAATGATGGCAGAAGAGAAAAGAATACAGGGGTTTGGTTCATAAATGGACATGCAAAGCCACTCAAGTCAAAGAACTGAGAACAAACTGGTGAAGACAGAGGAGCTGCATGATATTAAACATGCTAAATTAGTAAGCGAGACAAATCTGCACGATCATCCTAAGGAAGTACAGTTTTCCTACCTGTTGTACGCATAAATAACTTGTGTGGCTGACTCTCATACCCCCGAGATGTGTGCAGAGCAATCCAATCAGGATTTATTAACTTTGCACTGTAAAACAAAGTACAGACACATCAAACTGTAGACAGTTCTCATTTCCCTTTACACTCCTTTCAGCAATAAAGATGACATGCACAGGAGCATATTCCAAGAATTAAGATGAATGAGAAGAAATATTTCAAAGAGCAATAGTGATCAATGAAAGATTTTCCTCACCACTAGATCAGTTTACACTATAGACTTTAGCTGCTATTTCACAATTAAAAAAAAAACAACTTTGAAAACAGTAAAAATGGAATACAATATTTATTAGGACAAGATAACCACCTTCAGTCTAGTTCCACTGACTTTTAAAAAAACAATTGTAAATACCTTTCATACTTAAGTATTAAATATAAACCATTTACAGTTCACATAGATGCCCCACATAACTGTGCCTGTGCACTTTAACCTACATTCTTATTCCATAAGTCTCATTCCAACAGCAGTAAAGCCCTTGTGGAAAAAGTATTCCAATAACAGAATTCTATTTACATGATATCCAGTCATCAAATGTCACTCAGGCTCTCAATACAAGAGAGGTTTCCCATGCAATGCACCCAATTCCTACAGCACTTTTCTCTGTGCATCACTGATCCAACAGTGGCTTAGATGGAAAGCTAAAAATCTAAGTCACATCTAAATCTGCTAAAATTTAAAGACCTGGCAAAAAGAAGAATGTAACCCTTCAGTCCCTCTTGCAATAATTACAAGACAGAAAAATAGCAGTATTAGTTTTAAGCAATAGGGATACACATAAAATCTGTTTCCCAAGCTTTAAAGTAGCAAACAATACTTTCCATTTCATCAGCTGCCCAGATTGGTAGTTTTTACCTACTAGTTTCTCTCCTCAGGAGAGAAAGAAAAAAAAAGGGGGGGGGGGGAGAGATGAATTTGGTGGTTTGTATTCTCCACAAAAGTATGTATTTAAAATAACAAACTTACATGTAAGCACACACAAAACTGTGATAGGCAGTAAGAGGTGGATAATCAAGGCCCCAGTACAGTAGGTTGTTATCACTTGTATTGAAGTACCTAAAAAAAAAAAAATTTCAAGAAGGATCTACATTTCCAGCTTTGTTTCAGCCCAAGGAAAAGTCTGAATATTAAACCAAATATTTTTATCAACGTATTCAAAATCCAATAGAGAAGTTAGCAACTTCTATATCTGCTTTATTTTATTTCACACAAAAAAAATCTCAAGCAACAAAACAAAAGCAAAAGTGATTCAGAGTACACTCACTTGTGTTTGCAAAACAGATTTTAAAAAGCTGCTAGAGCTTACTTACCTGGAGAGGGAGAATCCTTGATGTGAACAATCTGACAAAAATCCAGAGACTAAGACAAAGCCTGCACAAAAATAGTTGTGCACATCTACTGTAGCTCTAAATTTGTTTATGTGGTAGGCTTTGCAGGTCCTCCCCTCCATCTACAAACCAAACCTACATTTTTCATGCAGGTCAATTATTCCAGAAGACAGCAGTCAATTTGCCAAAAAGGAAATAAAACCAATGCAGTTAAAAGGAAATTTCAAAAGAAATGGAATTCACTAGTGATTTTTCCTGATATTAATCCTAGATTCCTTTTTTTTCTGGACCTGGACAGCACGTTTAATATGTGACAATGATTTCTGAATAGTTAAACTTTATCCACTACTCTTTTAGACTGTAATGTAGCAAAGTTGTGAACTGCTTCTACTCAACAGACCTTAATATGAAAATTCTGAAAAACCATCAGTTGAAGTTATACTGCTGGAAAGCAACTGAACAGAGGTGGAAAAGGGTGGCATAAAGATATTACACAGACAAACAAAAAGCAGCATAGGTCTGGAAGAAAACTATGCCGCAGCAGGTGCATCTAGGCAATTCTGTCAGCACGAACGTAGGAGTCAGGGGGCTAAAAAGTTCCTCAGAAGGCAACATCAAGTTATGAGAGTAACACCCCTGAATAATCAACACAAGGTCATGAACCTCAATCAGATATGTCAGCCACAACCACTCTACCTAGTCGTACCTCAAAACTCAGGCAGACCACGTGACAGAAAGGAAAAGGATTTTCCCATTTGTAATTACATTGTGTCAGTATTTCTACGGAAGGCTGGCAGCAGTTAAAATTAAGTCACCTCTTCCAAAGGAGAAACAGAAGGTTTAATCCAAGGGAAACAGAAGTTACAAAAATAAGGCATCAGACCCTTTATATCTTACAGTGAAACAGACTGACTAGTCTAACTGCCAAAGGGCAAGCTCTTGGCTTTTCCAGTTTCTCTCTTCAAATGCAGCTGATTTTTTACATTTATTATAGTAATGATATTTCTTGAATTCCTTATGAGCTGCCTGAAGTATCTTATGAACTGATGATAAATCATATTTCTTTGAGTTGCATCTCTGCTTCTTATCCTACGATTCAAGATTGCTCAGGCCAAGGCAGTTCAGATTCTTCATGCAGATTGTAATAGTCTGCAACTCAATAGTGAACTTTCCAGTTTTGTATTTCTTTTTTTAATTTTACCTTCCATAAACTCATAGTTTCAACAGAAAAAACAATCCCTATACCCAGTCATACTTAGCAAAAAAGCCTTCACAGTTTTAATTAGCAGTATAATAAGACAGGATGTTCTTAAAGGAGCCTTTAATACATAATGTCAAGACTCTAAAGAATATAAAAAAGAAACATTTAAATTCTGGCCTCTGGCTCAGAGAAATCTCACACAAGGAAATTACATGCAAACCATACTGTAGTTCACTGCAGCATTTTTTTTTTTAATAAATCTTGGTTTGGATCAAAGCAAATAAGCATGAAACATGCAGCTACATTACCTATACGTGTCTGTTTAACAGAAAACATGACAATGAAGTCTGTGAAAAGATCAAGAGATCTCATAGGACTATGTCCTCACCAGAGAGCTACTCTCTGTATTTACCTAGACAAATTTACAGAACACATGCTTGCTGCATAGACAGCTTTTCTAAATACTTAACAAATAACAGCACTAGAAGCTATTCGAATGGCAACTTCAAATTTGAACACCGTTTTTACATACCGGAGTGTAACGTCTTTTCACACTGCATATTTCTATAATACAGGAGGGGAAAGACAGCTTCATATTCTAGAACGTAATCCCTTGCAAGTCAGCCGAGATGTTCTTTTCCAAACACCCAAGACTGAATATGACTTCCCTGTATTAGAGATTCAATTCCCAAAGCAGACCCAATCCAAAAAAACTTCTGTTATAAATAAAACGAAGAGCAAATACAAAAAGACTGAGATGCCCAACTGGCAGCCCATCGGCTAAACCCAGCCTGCAATACAGTTTCATCTGGCCCCTGGGAATGCCTAGAAATAATGACCACTATAACTCTTAATTTTAAGTACATATAGTTCCGCATAGCGGAGTGGATCAAAGCTGCCAACGCTATTATTATGTCAGCTCTCCGTTATCCCAACTCTGGCACAATGAGGGGTTTGGATATCCCAGAAAAACGATAGAAGAGAAATGATAATATAGATACAACGGGATGATCTGAAGTCACAACACAGAGTCATCTGCAGAGTTCCACAGTGCCATACTTTCAGAACTGACCCCACATGTATTTACAGAAATACAATTGAATTAATATTCTATTCTGTCATATTGGTCTGTTCGCCAACAGACAGCTGAGGAAAAAATTACACCAGACAAACAGAATGTCACTGTCCCTGTTGGAAGATGACCTGGAGTTCCAATGCATTCCAATTTGTGTTGTAGCATATATATGGATTAAATAATTTTTACCGTTCCATGCAAGCTCTAAGGAATATTAGGAATAATGTAAAAATAAATTAAACGTTTGGAATAATTTTCCTACTGTTTTAAGTGATCTGTACAAATTAAGTTCATTATCCTTACATCTAGATTCCAGGCACCCACATTTTAAAATCTATATTAAGAACATGGGTGTGAACAATGAACTCACAGGTATAAAAAAACAACCCGTGCCTCCAGCACAAGAATTCAAGTCTCTGCATTTACTGGCATGCCCTGCCTTTTAGCCTGGGGGAGACAAGCAGAGTTCATTTTGGTTTTGTCAGTCCTGATAATCATGAAAGTTATAGTGCATTAGAGAACTGGAAGTCAGGAAGCTGAACTTATTTTTTTTCTAAACCAGGAGAACAAGCTTCTCTATGATCTCTTATAGAAGCCTGCTAAAAAATTGCTTCTTGATCTTTCCAGTCAATTCAAAAGCCGGAGCATCGCAACAGAGAAACCTACCAGTCAGAATATTTTGTTATACAAGCTTGTAGCTAGTAAGTCAAAGTTCCAAATTTTAGCTTTTTTGTTTCTGTGAAGAAAATGGTACCTCAGTCTAAGAACAGGGTGGCATTGTATTACTACAAAAGGGTTTTTAGAATAGCTCAGAGAACAGTAGAAGATGTTGCAGAGATCTTAAACTTTAAGGTATATTAAAGTAAGATATGAACCAAAGTTTCATTACATTTACCCCTCTGTAACCTGAACTACAATAGCACTACGTACCACTGCCTGACAGGTAAATTGTAAGTAATTTCTTGCCAGTGTCTCTGAGCTTCATAGTCTCCGTACATAGGTGGTTTTCCTGCACCTAAAAAGAGATGACAGAATATTTAGGAATTTATTCAGTTTATGCAGATTGCTTTTCCTCCAGACACGTATTTGCATATTAATATATTACTGATTTTATTCTCCATTCCTCTATGATATTGGAGAACAAAATAGAGACCTCATCTGTTATGCAGTCTAACAGGGAGGGGGGGAAAAAAAAAAGTTATACATTCTTCTGGCTTTCTAGATATTTCTGCGATAAGCATTTATCAAGATATTCCACTGTGAAGAACTGCTTCCTCATCTGACAAAAAAAATCATTTCCAAGTGTAGATGAAAAATGTGGCACTTTCTCTGAAATAAGAAACCGTACATAATGGACATCTTACACCGATTTTGTATGAACTACTACACTTTCTTAGTATATAGTAATTGACAATGTTCTCACTTGCATTTCAGCCGTGTCGTGGTACCTTGCTATTAAAAGTAACAACCAGCCTTATTTTTAAGTTTACTTAGAACTAGGACCTGCTGCAAGTCCCCCAGTTCCTCTCCCTTTCCTCTCTTGCCTGCCTTGCAACACTAGCAACAATACTGCATCTGTCCCTTTCCCTGTGATTCTTAATAAAGAGTTAAGATGAGCCATCTACTAAATCAGGCCATTCAGTAGACAGAATAGGTTTAGAAGAATTTTTTCTTATAATCTACAAAGCTTTCTAAATAATAACTGCTCCATTTTGGCTTAACGGAATTCTCTCTCACACATTTTTCAACTGAGTGATTGTTATGTAGCAGTTCTGCAAAGTGAATTATGTTAAAGGACGCTTTTCACACATGCATACATGAGTCTCAGGAAACTAAGATTTTTTTTGTTCCCCAGAAAAAAGCTTTATCAATGCAAATACTTCAGATGTCTACTCATAAACAATTCCCTCAATGTAAGCCTAGCTCTGATAATGGCAGTATGTTAAGCATCTTTATCACAGAGTTTATTTACTTCTATTAACCTGTGCTTATTGAGAACAGAAACGGGACTGATAGTACTTCCAGTAAGATATTGACACTAGCCAGACAGAGATTTAAGAGTTTCTTTAAAATATAGGAAAGCCATCTATATTTTTTTCACATGATCTATGTTTGTGGGAGTCACACAAGCTCAGATATGTACTATTTATTCCTCGGTAGTGGAGAGAACAGATTATCTCTGCTAATTTATTCCTGGGTAGTAGAGAGAGTAGATTATCTCCGCTATATGACACATTCAACTAAAAGTTTCCCAGATAAGTGAGGTCACTGGAGAATAGGAGTTTTATCAGTGTCCATTCTGTAGCTATAAATCTAGTGGAACAATGAACCTGTCATAGGATTACTGAAATACAAAAATAGGTGTTATCCAAATTTTAGAGTGTGTCTATATGTGTGTTTATGTGTATACACACGCATATATAAACACAGACATCTTATTTCAGCTTCTCCCCCTCTCAAAAAAAAAAAAGGAAAATAAATGAATTGGCTTCAGAATGATCAAAAGGGATCTTAATCCAAAGGTTCAATTACTAAAAGCCAAACACAGAGACTGATCATACATCAGTTAGTTCAAGAATGCATATTTAGCTTCCATCTACAGCAAGCATCAAGTGTACAGCCAAACAGAATTCAGAATTAATAAAAATGGAGTATTTTATTTTAAGAGAGTCACAAATACTTTAGAGTCTTATTCAGTTTTATTGTCACCCGGAAACAGACCTTTTAAGGGTCTGAAGCTGCCTTTCAGCACAGGTATTCAGCTTCTACTCATTTAGCAGGAGTTTGGCAATGCATTAAAAAAATTATGCATTAATCTATGAAGCCAAATTTTTCTTCAATAATTCTCCAAGACCAACTAGTCTAAAGCCATCGTAAATGGCAACCTTTCAAAACTAGGTATTAGTTATCTGCTTTCTCACCATCATCGCCTTAATTCCAGAGGCAGGTCCAAAAGCATGCTAGATGGCAAGCAACAGAATGGAAGAGATACCGCAAATCAATGCCGTACCGTAAATGAGGGCAGAATTAACCTCCTTGCTTCTGGCCATCAGGCCACGCGTGGTTTCAGAGTATACCGAATCAGCATTTCTACCAGAGTCTGCTTCAGAGAACGACGACTACTTCTAATCCTTTGCTCAATTTTATCGCACTGAGCAGCAGTGAAAGCAAAACAACAGGACCACATCAGTTTAAACATTACCCTGGCCCAATTTTTTTTTTCTTGCTCCTGTCATTAAAGGTTTATTACATCTGAAGGAAGTAAAAGAAAAAAATTTCTGGTGTACTTATGCATTTGACAGCTCTGTCTAACGTTCAGGTTTGTCTTTTTTTTTTTTTTTCAGCCAGCCAGCACTCAAAGTTACACACATGCTTTAATAATTTTCTGGACTGGCTCAGACTCAGCTTTTTCTATTCCAAAAGAAGTTATGTGATCATTCTGTATGAAACAAGATTAAAAAAATTGTTACTTTAGTTCAGGCATTATCTTAAGACTCTCTTTCAGAATCTTTATCGGTTTGAAATTAAATCAACTTCAAAAAAAATCTAGTTAGCAATGTAATTATAAATACTTGCAGTGCAACAGAAATTTAGTATTGTGTGGCAAAAGACAGGGTATTTGTTTTTCTGCATAGAGATATGTGGAAGAGAACCTCAGTTACCTACAGAGCAGATCTCTCATAACAGGCATTTTCAGAAAGCAAACCCAAAATAAAACAACTGTGCAAGAAGGTATGCATGCAACTTATCTTCAAGCAAGTTCCTTCAAGTAAATGAAGCCCAGGAGTTACCAGTTTAAAATCACCAGAATACTACTGAACAGCTCCAACTACTCAGGGGACGAGGCTCCCAATTTTCTTAACAGAAAACCAGAGTTGAATTTGACTGAGCTTGTATTCTTTTAGCTGATGGGGATTGAAAGTAACGGTTCATTTAAAAAAAAAAAAATAAATAAATTTGCAGAGAGCAAGCTTTGTGCAAGCTTATCCTAAGTGTAGGAACGGCACTGAGAGGTTTGGAAAAAAAATTTGCGAGCTCTTTGCAAGCATTATGAGATGGGGAGGAGAAAAACTCATCTATTAAAAGAATATAGCTCTAGTTCACACTGTAAACAATCTTCAGTAAGTATAGCTACGAGGCAGAGCGTAATCGCTCGCTCCACGTCACCTTTACACCATCTTCATTATCACCAGTACAGTTTTATCTAAATATAAATTCAGGCTATATCTGTTCTAGAACTTAAAGGACAAGATTACACAAATGTACAATTGGACTGCAGTAATATTCTGCAGCTACTGAAACAACAAAGGCACAGGGGTGAACAGACAGCTGTTCTTTGGCTTCTCCTAACGCATTACTGACCCTCACACCCGCACCCCCACCCCACCCCCAAAAAAAGTTGTGGTGGGGTTTTTTTTCAGCATTTTGTTCCAAGCGGCTGTGATGTTAATCATTGCACACTTCAGAAAAATAAGAACAACATATTACACGAACCTTAGGGAAATAGAGAGGCACTAAAATACGACAATACTTGACATAACACATTGTTTCCTATTTATGACTTCACATGCAAGTTTATTTTAATTTATCACAAGCTCCATAATTCACCTTCATATGGTTGTTTTACAGACTGTGAACACGTATTACCTGAGTAAGAACCAAGCGATACAGTCCAGCGTACAGTAAGTGCTAGTAAAACAGTAATTGTCATTAAGCTCCACTTCTCCATAGCTGGTCTTTGTAACAAGCCAAAAGGTACCTGAAAAAAACACCATAAATATTGCTACAATACTGTCCATGGTTTTGTTCCTTAGGCATTTAATGACACTACTGATAGTCCCGGTTTTCTCCCCACCCAGAAGCATTCTGTTCCTATCTCGCATCTGGAAGCACGCTGCAATCAGGAAGGCAATTTCAGTACTGGAGAATTTCTAACCATGAAGCCAAACGCCGCCCAGAAGCAATTTCTCCCACTTCTGAGCTAAAAGCTGAAAAGGCATCTGACAAAATGCATAAAAACAACACCAAGAAGCAGGGTAAAAGATTTCAAACCACTTAAGAGAATTCGGATACCAGATCAACACTACACTGTACATACACACTTAAGCATCACCTAATAAGCTCCACACAATTTGTTATGCAAACATGTAGCACGTTTTACCTATAAGTGACAGGAGAAGATTCTACAAGAGTAGAAAAGATTGTAGTGGTAGTTAAAATACTCATGCCAACCACATATGTTAAGTAGCTCACAAGCTAATATCTGCCACTGAACAAGAAAAACTTTTTCGAAGAAGTCTATAAAAATTCCTAGATTAATAACTCACTAGAAAAAAAAAAATATTGTTAACAAGCATACAGTTTTAAAAAGCAAGTAAACGTCCCAGTATTAAGTTAATGCCACTTATTTGCTCAACTAAGAACACCACAGCCAAATTATGCAAAATGCAGATCTGATATAGGCTTCTCTGTTGGTTTAAACATATTTAAAAAATTATTTAAGAGTTAGCTATGTACTGGCAGGTCTTACGCTGGACCAGGTATTGTTTGTTCTCCTGCAGCCATTGTAAAAGCACAGGGCCCGTCATAAACTCTGTGTCAGGTGTCCTAACTAATTCCACAGGAATACAGTCATAAGCCAGTACATAATCAAAAAATTAAATGCATAGTGCCGCCCTAGGAATGCAAACATCTGGCATTAATGATGAAAAATCCCTGATCTGAATCTCACTTCAGTCTCCCCGATATTCAAAACAGGGCTTGAAATTCTACCTCTCCCCTCCCAAGCATAAGCACACTATCCATCAGCTACCTCTCCCCAGAGGACAGGCCAGATGAAACCTACCAGGCTCAAGAGATCTTCTCCATTCTTCTACCCAAAAAGGCAGGAGGACTGATCTCCCACCAAGCTCACTTGACCATACCAAGGATCCGGTAACAATAAGAAACACTGCTAGGTCTGTCAAATTAAAGGCCACATTCATCGAACTGAGAAATCAAGAAACAGGAAAGTAATGATGTTGCCCTATGCAAAAAAAACGCTAACTATAGAATATGCAAACTTTGACCCAGAGGATCAAAAATATTTTAGTCTGAGTTAGAAAAAAAACTGAAGAAGAAACTAATCCTCTAGTCCTGACCATGAGAGACAGCAGTAAATCCAAAGACTGTACTTCTGCCAAATCAGCAGCAGTAGCACCATTCCCTCCACAGTCAGCAATAGATACGTTACAGAAGAGTGGATAAGCCTGGGCACCACTGCCAAAGACTTTCCTTGCAGAAGAGGCATCATCCAATTTAAGCAAGTTTAATATACTTTAAAAAAAAAAGGCCAAAAAAAAAGGAACAAAAAAATCCCACACAGCAGCAGTACTGAACTGCTGTTTTAGTAAGAGACAAGCAACATCTAAGACACATTTAGGTTATTCTGCTCAAACTAAATCCATATTTATTTACTATTCACAGAGAAGTATGGCCCAACACTACCACCAAGGGAAAAAAAAAAGTTACTTTAACAATATAAATCTATGACAGCAGTAGATCACCATCTATAGGTAGAAACGTGAACACTGATATTTGCACGCTTTCAATGCTATACCTGTGCCTAAAGCACAGGATAGGCACATTTATCTAAATAAAAGATACTGAGGTCGACTCTGTAGATCATTCTACCCTAAGTGAACTCTCCTGCTTCCTAAACTTGGGTCCAATAAGACTGGTCCTATATGACTTCCAAAATCAAGTGTCACAAGCCTGGCCTTTGCCTTCTATAAAATACTCACATCTGCCCTTCCCTTCTATCTCCAGTCAGAACAATTATTAATTAATTATACCTTCCTAATTCCTACATAATTCTTACATAATGCCAGCCTCACCTACAGACAGACTTCCCCATCTCTGTTCCTCTCATTTACTTCTGCCATTCCCTACGTTTGGAGTAGCTGACATTTTCTGAGGTACTGAGTTTCTTCTTTCTCTCCCTCAAAAGTGGTTCTTAAAATATTCTTTCCTACTTCTTTCTCATCTTACATAATTATTCCATAGCTCCTGAAAAAAAAGCCATGCTTTTATTAGATTCCAAAGCATGGATCTCTAATTTTTGCTATTCCATGGGTAACAATGTTAAACAAATAAGACTTTTCAGGAGATGATAAAGCTGGTTTGGTCAGTCTCAAACTTTTTACCTTCTGCCTCTGGATGAGCCATGCTAGAGCGTCTCTCAAGCGAGATGCTGCCTATAAGCATCAGGTGAGAATCACAGCTCCAAAAACCCACTATCCTTCCACGCTGCCTGCTGTGAAGATTCAGATAAATAGCACCGATACAAACCACCCACTCCTTGCCAAAGGGAAACTTACAGAACTCAGTCATGGATGCACCACCCTCAACAGAACTCGTTGTTTTAAGAGATGTCAGCACGCAGCTCAGCAGCACCCTTTCCTTCCTCAAAAATGCAAACACTAAATTCAGAATGTCACTTGCTGAAGTAACACCCGTTCCATAAGCCTCCTGCTTCCTTACTCCTTGTCAGAAGACGTATTTATTTCTCAAATTTCCTCATTCACTCACCCTCTCTTCCCAGCCGCCTCACAGAGAGACACGAGGCTGAGCTGTTGCAGAGGGACTGCCGCTCGGGCCTCCCCGCTACCCCAGCCGAGCCGCCCTCACCCGCCAGCGGGCACCGCCCCGCTCCGGGCGACCCCCTCCCCTCAGCCCCCAACCGCCGCCCGCACCCCGGGGAAGCGACGGAGGGGAGGCGCGGTACACCCGCCCCGCGCACTAACACCGGCTTCCCGCCCCGGCCCCCCGGGGCAGGACAGCGGGAGCGAGGCGGCCCGCCGAGCCCTGAGGGAGCGGGCAGCGCCCCCGCCCCGGCCTTTCCCGCCGCTCTGGCGCGAGCCCGCGGCTCCTTACTGGACACAACCGCCGCGCACGCGCTTCCGCGCTCCAAGCGGCTTCCGGCCTCCGCCGGCGGGCGCGCGCGCCCGTAAGGCGGCGCAGGCGGGGCAGCGCGCATGCGTAGGGGGTGTCTGCGCCTGCGCAGCTCCGCCCGCCGCGGGGCGGTGGCAGCCGTGGGGGCCCGGGTGCTGACCGGGGACCGGCCAGCCGGGGGGGCACGGCCTGAGGGGGATAGGAGCGGGCCGCGGACCCGTGGTCCGCCTCGGAGGTGGCGGGAGGCAGGTGCCGGGGAATTCGGGAATGACAAGCAGCTTTACCTCAGGAGACATGGCAGCGCTCCTGGGTGCTCAGCCGCTCTGGAAACCGTGCTAGCCCCGCGCAGGGGCCTGGGCCGCGCTGACCAGCCTGCTCCGGGCTCGGTCGTACCCCGGCTGGTGCTGTCAGAAGTGAATGCTCGTTCATTTTTTTACCCTGCTCACATACATCCCTTCATGGCAGTGGCAGCACTTACGTCCCTGTTGCAGCAGTAGGAAAATGTAATAGTGGGTATTATTGGTGAAAAGCATAGTCTTGACACACGGGAAGACTGGCTTTTTATTCAGGTGACAAATCTAAGTGTTTGTTTGTTTTTGCAGAAGGAAGGGAACAGCTGGAAGACTGGTTCTTCATTCATGCCAGGGAGCTGGGAGGCAGCTCCTCGGCCTTTACGTCTGGGAGGAGATATCGAGGAACCAATGTGAAGAAGAAAGATCTTGGGCACCATAGGCCTCTCTTTTACAACCTTTCAGTTTCACCCTCTTTGATTCTCTTTAAGGTCTTGACAAAGTACATAGCGTAACATAAATGATCCTAGATCATCTTTATACAACCCTTACCGATATTTAAAAGTACTGTCTCTGTTTTTCTTTAGATTGCTGTGTTTTTCTTCTGGTTGTGTGTCTAACTGAGGTTGGGATATGAAATTTAGTAGAAAACTGATTATTTTGAAAACTAACACCACTTACTGAGGTTTTTATAGCCAGACCTTCCAGGTGAACCGCCAGCAGTACTCTCCTCAGACTGGAATCCCAGGACTGAAAGTTGTAAAGGATTTAAACCCAACTGCCACAAAATGGAAGTATGTCAAGATCACTTATAACAGAAACATCAAAGTAACCAGAGACAATAGGAAAACAAAATTCTTCATAGATTTTTTTTTTTTTACGTGTGCAGGTTCTTTTTGAAATATATAAAGGTTAGGCAACATACAGTATTGCAGGCCACCAGAGATGGCTTTCTTCCTTGAAGTTCTTCCAGTGCAATATCAAATAGAATACTCATTGCCACTGTCCCAACTGCTTGTCAGTTGAGTGCCAATTACTTGGACATCCTGGTCCTTCTTAGGCCTGCCGTAATTTCAGCACTCTCAGCAACTGCCACTCATGAGAGTCACCTCAGGCAGGGCGGTATGAAGAGTCTGGAACTCTTTGTCGTCTTATAGAGGTAAACGTAAAAATCACACTAGTCTGCTGGGCTGTCATGGTGGTTGGAGCCACGATCCTATTGAAAATGGTGGATTATGATCATCAAATTTTACATATTTTACCTAAATTGGTTATACTCGATCACTCATACTGCTGCTCGTGTTTTAGGGTATTAATAAGATCCTGAGGGATGTCTGGAGATGGCAAATCTATAAAATAAGCATAGTCCTAAAAATCCATCAACTACAAAGTAAATTGGAAGATAGGAAGAGTTACGCTGCTGCCGGAACCCCACCGCGGCCTGGGCGTGGTATGTGACACTGAAACTGCGCCATGCAAAGCGAATTCCCAGCCTAAGCCTGGGGGAGAATCCCCACTGCAGGTCCCTATTTTAATTCCTCTTCTCCCAGCCCCTCTCTCCTGTCCTTCTACTCTTCCCTCCAAGATTTTCCGTGCCCGAAATTCCCTAAAGCCCGCTCCTGAACCACAAGGCCGGGGAGCACAGCGCAGCAGTACTGCGCCACCCCCAAGTCCGTGAGCGTTGCCTATGGGCTACCGGGCTCCTACTGCAAAAAAATAAAGGAGTTTTTAGGTTTTACCTTGGGGGTTATTGATAATTTGGCCCTGGAGCCGGTTTGGGTAAGCAGGAGTGCCCGGCTGGACGTTCAAGTGCATTATTTCAATTAGCCGAGCGCTCTTTGTTGCCAGGTGAAATTATTCACTCCCCGGGAAAGCTTTTTTATTGAATGCTTTCTAAAGACTGGTATTGGTCACGTCGCCTGGAATTGAGTCTCTGTCACTAGTATTTCTGCGGTGACTTTGACCAGATCAATGACTGGAAAAGGCATTAAGGACACATTGATACCGCGGGGTAGTAGACAAGGGGGGCTTGGTTTTTGGTGCTCGGTAGTAAAGAGAAACCGATAATGAGCAGATAAACGGCTTTTCTTAACCCTTGGCGTTCTCGGGAGGCTTCAGCAGCTCTGCTGGCTCTTCTCCTCCACCCTGGCTCGTAGGGTTGATGTCAAGGCGAGCAAATATCTCACGGCTATTCCATAAATCTGGAGTGAAATGCGGTCAGGGCAACGAGAAAGTCTGTCCCAGGGCAGGCGGGAGGAAGGCAGGCCGGCGGCTGTACGAAGTTCCTTTCCACCCCAGCCGGGATTGAGTTTCTGGGCTGAGCCGTGCTGCGGGAGCGAGCGGGGAAACCGACTCTGGAGACGTTCGCAATTGTAGATTCACAATCTGACCTTTTCCCGGGGTCCCGACGCTGTAAAACCGCCCGTGATTTAGGGGGCACGGTTGTCAGCGGGGGGGGGGGGGGGGGGGCAGCCGGGCTGCGAGGACCCCCCGCTGACAGGGTGCTGCGGCCACTGCCCTGTCCCATCTCCCTTTCCCGAAAGAAACGTCTGGGAAACCACGACCCCGAAATAAAGTCATTAGAAAGGCTTGAGGTTTGGGTTTGGGTTCTCAAATTCCGGCGGTGTTCGGAGCAGGCAGTGCCGGGGGGGGACACACCGGGGGACGGCGGAGCTTCCCCCGCCCGCCCCGGGGACGCCCCGCCGGGAAGGCTCCTGCCTCCGCGGCCGGGGGGGCTCCGAGCCCGCCGTAAAACGGGGCTCCTCGGAGGTAGCGGAGAGGAGAGGCTGGGCGGTTTTCGCCTGCCCTAGCTCCTTCCATTTCGCTGAAGCTCAGGGAAAGGGGTTTTCTTGAACCCGAAGCCGCAGGACGCTCCCTCTCACGTTTTGCCCTCTTAATAAAGTTGCGAAGTGCCTACTTGCTTAGCTTGCTTACCAAATCCTGAATTAATAAAGTTTACTTAGTTATTTAAATAGATGAAATGTCACGTTTTAAATGGAAGGGGAAGGTTCTACCTTACTGACCTATTTTTCATTTCTGATTTAGAAAAAGGCGAGATTAGCATGGATATTGCATTTTCAAGGACCTCGCCACTATTAAATAGACTGTTAAGTGCATTTTATGGCTGAAGAGTCTGTTCCCAGTTCAGTCTGGAAGACGTGCTAAGTTCATCTCTACCTGCTACATTGAACATTCACTGACTAAAATACTTTCTGTGGATGTAATACCTATGCTCTGTATCTTTTAAGTACATAACGCTTAATGTTTGAGGACTAGTAAAACGTAATTCAGTAAAAATCCCTGAAATAGAAGTGTTGTCTCTGAAGAAACCTGGACCGGCAGTGTTTGGGCCAACTGCGCCAATTCCCGGCTCGGTGAGGAGGGGAGATCCAGGGGAGGAAGGCTGCGGGGACGGCAGGGATGCGCACGGCTCCGGACGGAGTCTTCCGCGGAGACTTAAGCTCCGCGGAGGTTTAAGCGGGCGCGTACCAAAGGCAGCCCCGGGGGAAGCGCTGAAGGGCAGCGCCGTGCCCCAGCCGAGCCCGGGCGGCAGCCGCGGACCCGCGGGGTCGGGCGGCGTGACTTCGGCACGGTGCTCGCTGCGTTTCCCCAGCCGCTGCCTTTTCGAATGGCTTGGAAATGCCCCCCCCCAAATGGCAAAGCTGGTTTTCCGCCTTCCCGGAGCGGGCTGACCGCCTCGGAGCACGCCTCAGACTCGAGGGAGCTTCTGCAAAAGCGCCCGAGGGGCCCCAGGAGGCAAAATCCCACTGAGTCCCCCGGGAACTGCCCCGCTGCCCCGGACCCGCAGGGGAGGGAGGAAAACCCCCCCACGCCCCACAGCGAGTCTCTCTGGCATTTTTCCAGGAGTGGGAGACCCCCGAGGGCCCCGCGAAGGACGAGGGATGGCGCTTCCCAAACCGAAACGCTCGCCCTCCTTCCTTTGTTTCTGGCCCGGGACGCGGACCCCGGGTGGGGCTGGGCCGAGCCGCATCCCCAGCGCCGGGGCGTGAGCGGCCCCGGGCGGGAGCGCTCGAAGACCCCCCCCGCACCCCCCACTCGGAGCGGCCCGGCCGCGGGGAACCCGGTTGGGGCAGCGCTGGGCTACCCGGGCGGTCCCCCCGGTACGGCCGGTGGACCCCAGCCCGTAACCCGCCAGGGGAGCGGGTAGCCTCCGTTAGACATCCTCGGGGCGAGAGCCGTCCCCCAACGCTGCCCGCGTCGCGAAGTGGCGGTGTCACCAGCGGACGCTTTCCTCCCGCCACCTCGCCGCGGGACAGACCGTGTCGGAGCACCGGGAGGGAAAGGTCTCTGACGGGCATCTCCCCCCCGACTCCCCCCGGGACGCCGCCGGCGGTGCCCCCCTCCGCGGGCACCGGCAAACCCGGCCCCAGCTCTGCCCTTCCGCAGCTCCGGAGCGGGGTCTCCCATCGCTCCGGGCGGCCGGGCCCGGCTGCGCGCCCGCTGCCCCGGGGCTCCACGCCGCCTCTCCCCGCGGGGACACGGCCGCCGGCCCCGCTGCCGCCTCCGGGTCTCGGCCGTGCCGGCCGCAGTGCCCTCGGTGCTGCCGGCCGGGGGCTGGCGGGGGGGCGAGCCCGAACGCCGGGGCGGCTTCCTGAGAAACAACGTCCACGCGCGACAAATACACGTTCGTAAATAACCGCAAAAGATCTTTTCCTGCCTTTTCAAACGCCCGCCGCAGCCTTTCGACACGCGTTAGCCTGTGACTCTCAGCCCCGCTCTGTGCCCGGGGAGAGGGGAATTACGCCGGGAACAGGCGGCGTTGAGAGCGGTTAGCGCGGAGGCGGCGGGAGGGGAGCGCAACTCCCGCGGCCGCGCAGCGCCCGGCCCCGCCGGCTGGGAAAGCGAGAGGGTTCCCCGGGAGACCCGCGTCAGCCGAGGAAACGGCCCTGATGAGCCCATCTTGTCCCTTTTTCAAGCAACCCCTTTTTTTAGAGCATTGGGGCCGGATCCTGCCGCCAGCCTATGGTACATTCTCCGGCACCTTCCCCGGGCAGGGAGAGCGGCGGGTCCGCGATTGTAATAAATAATGGGGGGGTCGGGGAGGGGTGGCTCTGGGTAAACTCTCCGGGCGGCGAGGATGGGCATTTTCCCGGCGCTTTGGATCTAGTTACTGTCAATACCCCCCAGGGACCGACGTGACACGTCTTATACTAATAGGCATCTGTCACCGACCGTGTCAAGTGTTGCCATATGGGTTCGACAAGTTTGTGGAGGGGGAAAAAGAAAAGAAAGAACAAGAAAAAGACTTTCTGTTGTCTGGCTGAAGCGAGTGGCTGCGGAAACTTCGCCGGGAGCCGCTGTCCCCGGCCGTCCCCGGCCCGCCGCCGCTCCCCGCCGCTCCCGGCCCGGCTGCGCCTCTCCCCTCCCCGCCGGGCAGCACCATGCGCCGAGAGCCGCTCGCCGGCCCCGGGGCTCGCCGACTGCCAACCCTCCCCCGTTTGGGGACCGACTGCTCGCACCCCCGGGGCCCCCGAGCCCCGCCGGTAGCCCTGCGCGACCCGCCGGGACGCCCCGTCCTGCCGCCCGCTGCGAGAGCGCGCCCAGCCCGGTGCCGTCCCGAGCGGCTCCGGGCACCGGGGATGCTCCCGGCCCCGGGGGGGGCTCCCGGCCCGGTCCCGCGGGTGCAGCGGGAGCTGCCGCGCCCCCTGCAGGCCCCGGTGCGCCACTGCAGCCCCGCCGCCGCCGCCGCCACCGCCGGGAGCCCTCACCTGCCCGCAGAGCCCCGCTGCCGCTGCCGGCCCGGGGAGCCCCGCGGCTGTGGGGAGGCAGCGGCTCCCGCGGGGAGGCGGCCGCCGGACGGGGGGCTCGCCGCCGCCCCCGCCGTCCTTCCCGAGCCCCGCGCCCTCCCGGGGCTGCCCGGGCCCGGGGCCGCCGCCGCCGCCCCTTCCCCGGGAAAGGCTTCTCCGGCGCCGCAGGCTCCCGCCGGCCGCTCTCCTCGGCGATGGGGGGGAAACCGGGGGGGGGAGAGAGAGAGGAGGGCGGTAACCGGGGGAGAAGCGCTTCCCGGAGGGAGGCGGCGGGGAGGAAAGTTGCCGGTTCCGCCGCCGCCGGCGCGCAGATGCCGAGCCCGAGGTATTGCTGCTATGTGGGGAAATATGAGCGAGTAATTTTATAAGTAACAAAGGCCGGGGAATGGCATGAGCCCCGGTTCTCCGGTGTCCGCTGGAAGCCCTGGATCAGCAGCTTCTTGAGCCTGAAAGCGAAGGCAAGAAGAGGCTCCTTTTGCTTTTCCCAGGGGTACCGGCTAAATATAGAAATAACCCCGCGCGTCTTGCACAAATCACCTACCATTTGCTGTTGGTGTAAAAGCGATTAGCCAGCCACAACTGTGAAACGACTTGTTACTTTTATAGCCGCCCCGCACACACAAATTTAGACCCGTCGGGGGTCGGCGGGGAGAGCAGCCCCGGAGGGTGCCCGCCGGGCCCCGCCGGACACCGAATCCCGGCTCGCTTCAGGTGCCCGTTCTCCCTTTCCGTCTCAGATGATTAGCGAGCCCTTATTTATAAAGTTCAAACTATCTCATCACCGGGCTGCTTGTTTTATTTTAGTCCCTGTATGCGGAGGTATAAATATTTACTTAGGAAGAAATAATATTTACTGCTTACCGGGAAAGCAAGGACACTTTTATTTATTTTATTTTTTATTTTATTTTTTTTTTAATCTGCCGTGCCGGCGGGTGTTAGAGGTGAAATAAGCGCCTCGTCCCGCTCCTCCCGCGGCGAGACCCGCCGCATCCCGCCTGTATTTTACGCCGCCGGTTTTCCTGACAAAAATAGCGCATTTTTTTGGAGGGGCGGAAAAGCAAAATCCACGGAGTTTTCCAAAGGAGACGAAAATTCAACGTTTTGAGGGAGAGATTGAAGCCCCAAAAACCGTCCGTGCCCGGCAGAGCTGGGGTGCCCGAGGTCTCGCCAGACGAAACCCCCACAGCGGCGTTTTAAATGTTGTAACGCGCTACGGATTTTTTTAAATGCGGGGGTTTTGGTTTGGTTGTTTTTTTATTTTTCTCTTGCGGTCTCTTTATTTTAGCCCCGAAAATACACACAAATGTAATTTTTTTTTTTTTCCTCAGCTGCCCTTAAAAGTTATTAGGAATTAGCTGGGAAAGGCCGTTCCTTTTCCGGGGGAAGGCAGAGCCGCTGAACCCCGATTCTTTTCCTGATCTAACCGAAGGATCCGCGCTCTCACACCGCACGGGCACCTCTTTAATTCCCCCCTCCCCCCCAAATAAATAATAAACGCCGCTTAGATCGCCCCAGCGTGTTTTATTTCAAACCATTTCCCTCTTAACTCGCCCCGAAAGCCGACCCAAAGCGTACCTAGTCCGGGAAGGGGCAGGATCCCGCAGCGCCGGCAGGCAGAGCCGAAGTCAGGCTGAGAAAAAATTAAATATATTTAGGGAAAAATGACGGCACGGTTGAGGGAGTCTCGGATCTGCCGGGGAAGGTTTAATTTTAGAGGAATCGGTGTGATGCTGGTCCCGCCGCGGCGGCCGCTCCGGCAAGGAGCGGGGCCGGTGGCTGTGGCTGCGCGGCCGCGGAAGCCGCATCCCGAAGCGGCGGAAGGTACGCGCGGGGCCGTGGGGAACCCGCACCGCCCCGCACCGCCCCGGGGCCAAGCCGGGCGGGCCGGGCAGGGCCGGCGCTCCGCGGCCGCGGAGGCTCCGCTCGCCCGCCCGGTTTCCCAGCCTCCGCTCGTCCTTCGGGTGGGTGCCCAGAGATAACGCCTCGG
Source organism: Mycteria americana (assembly GCF_035582795.1). Taxonomy (NCBI): domain Eukaryota; kingdom Metazoa; phylum Chordata; class Aves; order Ciconiiformes; family Ciconiidae; genus Mycteria; species Mycteria americana. The sequence continues at coordinate 67,410,949 of NC_134371.1, read as the reverse complement.
ACAGGCAGACGGGCAGAGCGTTTTAAAAATTTATTTACAAAGTTGTGTACAACACGAAGGGATAACATTTAGAATACATATATTCATTCATATATAAACAGACTTCTATAATAGAATGACAGCGTTTTCCTCCTCTGCTCTTTTTTTTTCCTCCAAAATTCTTTTTTTTGTCGTTGTTGTCCTTCGTTCGTTTAATATTTAAAATTTCCCCCGCTTATTTTTGTTTATACATTTTTGTCGTTGTTGTTCTCGTTTGTTCGCTTATTTCGGATAAAACCGCTCGGAGCGCCGGAACCTTCAAAAAAAGTGAAAGTTCGCAGCTCCTAATCGCGACCGTCATCTCGCCTCTTTAGAAAAATAAAAACCCCGAAAGCAACGTCAGTGATTTTTGATACAAATATGTACAAGCGGCGGCGGCGGCGGCGGCGGCGGGGGCCGGTGCCCGCTGCTGGGAGCTCGGAGCCCGGAGCCCGGGCGGGGCGGCCGCGGAGCCCCGAGGGGGCGGCCGGCGGCGGCGGGGCTGCAGGACCTCGCCGGGGCCAGTTGCCCGGGGCTAGCGCCCGGGGCTACTGCGCCGGCCACTTGGCCTGCACGGCGGCGGCGGGGGCCGCGGGCTGCAGGAACTGCCCCGCGATGATGTTGGTAGGCACGCTGAGGATGGGGGCGATGGCGGCGGTGGTCCTAGCCAGCGCCAGCGGCTGGTGGGCCATCAGGGCCGACTGCACGGTGACGGGCGGCCGCAGGAAAGTCTGGGCGCTGGCGGCCGAGCTGGCGGCCGGGACGCCGATGATGTTCTCGATGCTGAAGGAGGGGCGGCTGCTGGGCTCCGACTTGACGATGGAGCCGGCGGCGCCCAGGCCGTTGAGCTGCAGCTGGAGGCTGGGGCTGAGCTGGGAGTTGAAGGCTTTGCGGCTGAGCTCGCTGGACGGCAGCAGCGGCACGGCCGGCGGCAGCATGGGCCCCACGGGGGGGATGTAGGGGTACTGCAGCGCGGCGGCGGCGGCGGCGGGGTGGGTGTAGGCGCCGGGGTGCAGCCCGTAGGGGCGGCCGTAGGGGCCGGCGAGGCCGTAGGCGCCGAAGCCCTGCATCATCAGCGCCGTCTGGTCCCGCAGGTGCTCCTGCTGGTGCCGCTTGAAGCGCTTCCTGCGGCGGAGGAAGCTGCCGTTGTCGAACATGTCCTCGGACTGCGGGTCCAGCGTCCAGTAGTTGCCCTTGCCCGGGTTGCCGGGCTCCCGGGGGATCTTGACGAAGCAGTCGTTGAGGGAGAGGTTGTGGCGGATGCTGTTCTGCCAGGCGGGGAACTTCTCCCGGTAGTAGGGGAAGCGGTTGCTGATGAACTCGCAGATGCCGCTGAGCGTCAGCTTCTTCTGCGGGCTCTGCAGGATGGCCATGGTGATCAGGGCGATGTACGAGTAGGGCGGCTTCACCAGGCTGCTCTTGGGCTTGCTCTGCCCCGCCGCCGCCCCGCCGCCGCCGCCGCCGCCGCCGCTCGCCCCCTCCTCGCCGCCCCCCTTGCCGCCCTCGGCCGCGCCGCCGGGGGCCGCCTCGGCCGGGCTGCCGCTGCCGCTGCTGCCGCTCTCCGCGCCCGCGCCCGCCTCCGCGGGCAGCGCCAGCTCCGCCGCCTCCTCCAGCGGCAGGCGCGGCAGGGCGGCGGGGCTGCCGGCCTCGCCGTCGCTGTCCTTGCCCAGCCCGTCGTCGCCCTCGCCCACCACGTCGATATCCACATCCTCGGCCGCCGGGACGGCGGGGCCGGACATGTCGCTGGCGCTGCCGCCGCCCGACAGGGTCATCCCCGCTCGGCGGACGGGGCGCGGCGGCGGCGGCGGCGGGGCCTCCCGCCCGCACCCGCCGGCGCGGCGGGCTCCCCCCGCGCCCCCCTCCCGCCGCTCCTCCGACCGGCCCCTGGGGCTAGACCCGAGCGGCCCGGCTGCCCCCCGCGGCGCCGTCCCCGCGGGGCATGGGGCGGCCGCGCCCGCTCCTCTCCCGTCCGCGGCGTCCCGCGGCGCGGGGCTGCCCTGGCCGCCCGGTCACCTCCGGCTGCGCGCCCCGCTCCCGCCGCCGGGCATCGGGGCTCAGGCGGCGACGCTGGCTCCCGCCCGCCGCGATGGGCGCCCGCGGGCGCCGGGCATGGGGCACCCGCCGCTCCACCGCTCCGCTCCGCGGCCGCGGCCCCGCCGCGCACCGCTCCGCCGCCCTCGGCTTTTTTTTTTCTCCCCCTCCTCTTTCCTCCTCTCTCCCGGCCTCTTTTTTTCCCCCCCTTGGCGGAGGGAGGGGACGGAGCTCCCGGCGGCCGGGCGGGGCGGGGGCAGGAGGCCGGGGCGTCGCGGGGCCTCGCTCGCCACTTTGGAAGCGCGGCGGTCCCGACTGCCTGATAGATTACTTTCCCGTTAAAGATATACTCGGAGGCGGCGCCACGTGACCGCGTGACGTCAGGCGCCCCGCTGTGAAGTCATGCAAAACTCGAGTTGTTTCATGGACTGTCAACAAAGAGCAGCGCCGGCTCCGCTCGGCCCGCCCGCCCCGTCGGGCCGCCCGCCCGCCCCGCCGGGCCCCCGCAGCCCGCTGGGACCCGCCGGCCCCGGGACCCGCCGGCCCCGGGACCCGCCGCCCGGCCGCGGAAAAGTTGCCGCCCCGGGGCTCGCCGCCGCCGCCGCCGCCGCCGCTCTCGGTACGGCGGGCCCGGAGGCCGCCGCGGTGCGCTCGGCAGCGGCCGCCCCGGCTCGGCCGATGCGTGGCCGGGCTGGCGCTTAAACCCACCGAGTCTGGGCTCTGAAATCACTTTTCCGGGGTTTTCTCTTTATTTTTTTTTTTTTCCAACAGCAGCACCAGCTGGGAACGGAAGATCAGAGAATGGCTATTGATTAATCTATTAGGTTAGTTGCAGGCAGAAATAAAAAAGCCGTAAAACAACAAAGGGAAACTATAAATAAAGAAGCTTTTAGCCGGTTCCTTTTTTTTTTTTCCTTCTTTTTTCTTTTTCTCTTTTTTTTTTTTTTTTCCAGAGGTGTTAACGACTTAATCATTGCGGGCGTTAGCATATGAAAAAGTAGGAAATGAGGGAGTGTGTGTGAATGTGAGGACCGTATTGACGCGGCCCCAGGTAAGCCCCGGCCCGGGGAGAAGCGCCCGGCGGGGCGGGAGGGGTCCGGCCGCCCACCCCTGCCCCGTTGCGCCCAGGAGAAGGAACCCCCCGCCCGGGACCTCGGCCGCGGGTGGCTCACGGGGCTTTGCTTTTTAATTCCTCCCGCCGATCCCCTTCTTCGTTCTCGCACGCGTTTGTCGGATTTCGGTAAATACAGTGAAATTAGGACAGTGTCCCGGGAGCGAAAAATTTCCCACGAGCGGGTCTGGGTTAGGAAAGGCAAATAGCCGCCCCACCACCCCAAAGTCCATCGCAGCCTCGGCCATCCCGGTGTCCCCGGGAGCCCCGACGGGCCGCTCCGGCCGCGGAGCCTTCGCGCGGGACGGGCCCGGCCCCCCCGCGGGGTTCCCCCCCCTCCCCTCCCCCTCTCCGTTTTTACGCGTTTCCCGGCGGATCTCCGTGGCCCGTGACCCTGCCCTCCGCACCCGCGTACATCCACCCGCACATACCTCCACGCACGCTCCCCCCCGCACTCCCGCTGCCCCCCCCGGTGGGACGGCAAAGGGAAAAGGGAGGAAAAAAGACCGACTCCGCAGCCCCCTGTTTCATTTGTTGCGCTTTTCTGCGACACAATAAAAGTCAAATTAATTGATTCATACCATTAATTACGGTGCTTAGCGTGAAAAGAAACGTTTCCCCTCGATTAGGGCTCTATTGTGCTAATCCCATGTTCAATCACGGCTGCCGGCTGAGCGGCCCGGCCCCGCTCCGCGCCTCTCCGCGCCCCTCCGCGCCTCTCCGCGGACCGGCGGCTCTGCTGCGGCTCCCAGGGCTTGGGGTGGCGAAGTTTAGGAAAGTATTTAAGAGCCCACCCGGGCGGAGAGGGGAGGGAGAAAAGCTTTTCTAAAAATCAGGAAACTTTCCCCCACATATCCCGGGAAGCCCCGAAGCCGGCGAAGTTCAAGGGCTGAACGTGAGCAGGAGCAGAAGCAATCAAATAATTAAAGCAGCCTCTGCGGAGGTGGAAAACCCGCAATAATGACACCGCCAGAAATAGAAAGTGGGCGCCCATATAGACAGATAGATTTAGCAACAGGAGAAAAACAAACTGTATCGTCCGGATCGATACGGAGTCAAATAGAGACACGGCAAGCACGGGGGAAAGGGAGGACGGAATACGTTATGATAGAGAGGGAGAAATTAATTACAACTCCGTTTGATTCTAATATGGCAAAGCGAGGTCCTGGCTGCGAAGCGAGTTAAAAATAAATCCGGAGGCTGAGCCTCGGGGGTGGGGGGGGACGGAGGGGGAAAGGCAGGGCTGGGGCAATTTCTGCTTCTGTAATCGTTTTAAAGGAAGGAGAAACCAAAGGTGTCCCCTTTCGTCTCCTTAAGCCTATTACTTTCACTAATGACTTATATAAATCGTTGACCTGACCTGGATTAAACCAGCATTGTGGTTCCTTATGGGCGTGCGGGGCTGGCAGGAGAGGGGCTGCGGGTGAGAAAGCCCCGTCAAATAAACACATCCAAGGTGGGGGGACACACCAACCGCCCCCGGCCCTGGCCGGAGCGGGGCCTGGCCCCCCCGGCCCGGCTTTTCCCTACAGATGCAGATTTTCAACTATATCTCCCTTTTTTTTTTTTTTTTTTTTTTTAAGGCCTCTATTTGCACGTGTTTGGTTTCTTTTTTTCTTTTTCTTTTTCTTTTTTTTTTTAATTGTAATAAATCGCCTGTAAAACCGGCAGACCTCAGTGTAAAACGAAATTGGTCATGTTTCCAAAACGGTTTCGGATTTATTTGTATTGGAAATGTATAAACATCCATTCTGTAAAAGGCAACACGTTTAATTAACGATGAGAGAGCAGTTAGGGGCAGAAAGCTAGTAAAATTGTGTGATAAATTTATGGCATTGTTAGCGTGCTTTTAATTATGGCTATTATGTTAATTATTTCACATTAGCATGGAGTTATCAGCAGCATGTCAGATTTAATCAAAACGAGCCTTTCTCTCGAAAATTGTGCTTTTCATTCGCCGCGAGGAGAACGGGGGGTCCCGAGCCGAAGCCGCCCCCCCCCCCCTTTATTTATTTAAAAATAAATAAATGAAGGCTTTTAAAAAGAGGACTTCCCATTGAAAAGAGTGGCTGGACGTGATCCGGGCTGGTGCAGGCGGCAGATCCCTTTAGGCGACTGCGAGCAGCGCAGGGAGGCAGAGGAGAGAAGCGACGCTCTTGTTTTTTAGGAATTCACCATTTTCACCCCCTCCGGAGAAGGCACTTTATCATTTTGGATCATTCTGTCAAACAATATGATGTTGCTCATTTTTATCTGTCCCGTTTTACAAAGCCCCCGTTCGCGCTGCCGGCCAGGACAACGCGCCTGAGTACAAAAGAATAAAAGAGACGAGCCGGGAGGGAGAATATAGGATCGCTGCACGGATCCAACGGGAGGAAGGAGGAGGAGGAGGTGTGTGCGGGTGTGCGGGGTGCCTGTGGGCGCGGTGGGGCCGGCGGCGGGCCGGGGCCGGCTCCCTGCCCCGCGCTGCCCCGCAGGAGCGCGGCGGGGGCTCCCGCAGACGCTCCGCAGCCCCCGGGGCCGCCCCCGGTTCCCCGCCGGGCCGGTGATTCCGGGGAGGCGACCCGCCGGCTCCCGCAAGGCTTTCGGCGCTTCCGTGCAAAAATAAAAAAGAAAATAGAAATTAAAAAAATTTAAAAATTGGCCGGTTTGGCAGCGGCCGGTAGCGGGGCAGGCGGCGAAGTTTGGGGGGGCTCCATCCGCGCCCAGGTGCGGAGCGGCCCCCGCCCCGCGGGCAGCCCCGCTCCCCGCCACCGCGCCCGCGGAGGCCCGCAGTAAAGGCCTCGCAAGCCGCGGCTGTCCTCACGGCGCTGCCCCCCGGCCCGGCCGCCCCGCGCAGCCCCGCGGAGCCCGCCCGGCTCTGCCCGCGCCGTGGCGAGCCCCCTCCTCCGGCCGGCCCCGCTCCCCCTTCCCCACGGGAGCGGGGGGCTGCGACCACGGCAGCTGCTGGCTTATTTTTAGAGCATTTCCATTCCTCCGGTTAATTTTAGATCGATTCATTATTTAGCCCCAGTTCGCCTTTAGGGAAACCCAAGCTGGGGGCGGCCGGCGCTCCGCGGCCGCGGGACTTTCCCCCGTGAGGGCTGCGCGGCCGCGCAGGGGAAGGCAACTTCGGGACCCCCGCGGGGCTGCTGCAGGGGCGAGGAGCCGGCCGCGCCCCGCGGAACCTGCGCCCTCCCCGGCGGGGCACCGCGCAGGGGCGGAGCGGGCCGGGCCGCGGCACCCCGCGCTGTTTGCGCGCTGTTTGCGCGCTTTAGGCGCTGCGTTTCCCGCTGAGCCCTCACACACACACACAGAGGACTGTGGTTTGGGTATGCATGTCTATATGTGCATGCATATGCTCCCCCCGGGCGGCCCCCGCCGTCGGGGCCGGGGAGCGGCGCAGCCCCGCACCGTGTCCGCCCTCCCACGGGGACCCGGGGTTCACACCGAGCCTCTCTCTGCCCCCTCTTCGCTGTTGCCGGCGGGATCGAAACACCAGCCAAACGCGGTGTTTAGGTAAAACCACGAATCGCCTTGAATTGGGTGTTCATTTTCCTTTGGGTGCGCATTTGCGCTGGGCCATTTGCCTCCTCGCTGCCTTCCCGTCCCCTGGGAGCTGAACTGCGGTCCCATCCCATGGGTGCTGGTGGAGGGGCACCCAGCAGTGCTCTGGACATCCCTGTATTGGACACAAGCAGGGACATCCCGGGGACCTGGCAAAGCGGGAGCAGCTCTCAGGTGTCCCCATAATGCAGCCTCTTGGGACTCACAAAATAAAACCCAAATCATCAGAAGAGCGGAGCCTAGCACAGCTTAGAGATTCGGGTGCTTTACAAAGCAGGGAGAGAGCAAAAATTAATTAAGTTAAAATACAGAATTATTATTGGGCAAATTGGACTGTGTGAGCAGAGGAACTCTGCTGCCTTTTGTGCAAGATGGCTGCAAAGTTAGTTAAGATCTGATTAAAAAAAATCCCCACCAAAACCAGTTGGCAGTTCAATAAAAATTTGTTTATTCTTCAGATTTTCAGTTTGCAAATCACCACTCTAAACAAATGGAGAATGTCCCCAATTTGTGCTCGCAAGCACCCCGCGCCTGCTCCGCAGTCCTGCATAGCCCTGGTCATCCAGCAGCCGCGGTTCCTAGAAGGGCCCTGCTCACCTCCCTGTCCATCTCCAACAAAATGACTAAAACTCATCCTCTAAACATCCTGTCAAATCCCTTGTCCCTGGAGGAGGCTCCTGTGAGGCATAATAAATACACAGGAAAAAAAAAAGCAGAGGCAAGTCTCAAAAAATCCTTTAAATTTGCTTTATTTGCCTTTATTGAGGGAGGGGATGGGTGGGAAGGGGTGACCCTGGCCCAGTTCCTGGGGTGGTGCAGGAGGAGACACGTGGCAGCCCCCGGCCCGGCTCCGTGCACAGCAGCAATGTCGGGGTGCGATGTCCTCACCCCCCGGCTCACGCTCGGGGAATGGCTGGCCAGGGAAGGGATGTGCTCGGGCCACTGTTGCTCCTTCAAAACCCAGGGATTTCTCCATGCATGGAGGGAGAGGGGAGGCTCCATGGGCTCGGGAAGGAAGATAAATTTCATATGAAGATGCCTTTATTTGTCTGAGGAAGGGGAGTAAACCAACATGACGTAATATTTTTTCCTTCATCTATGCATGGCCCAAAGGGATGGTGCAAATGGTGCTGATTTGGTAGCAGACATGGGCACATGCTTCAAAAAGAGGGGACGCAACCCAAAAAGAAGGGACACAACTGAAAATGAGGGTCTGCAGAGAAGCAGCGGTGGAAGCTCATTTCAAACCGCTGCCCGTGTGTGTTTTTATACTGACTTTGCAGGTAGGCGGAAGGTGTGAGGAAGGCACAGCAGTTTTTTTTCTCAGTTATTCCCCTTGCCAGTGAGATGCAAATGGCTGAGAAGAAGCTAAGAGGATTTCCAGGGACGTGAGGAAATCCCTTTGCCGAAAGCAGCATCGCTGGGAGCCCTCCATGGGCTGGCCCAGTCCCCTTCCCAGCGTGAAGCTAATGCGTACTTAACTCAGAGACACTCCTGTGAGATTTCACACATCGTGAGAGCACCCAAGGAACACCACGAGCTGATTCAGGATTTATTTTTATTAATCAGCACAGCCAGGACGTCGGTGGGAGCCAGCTCCCCCTCCATGTGCTCTCCTGCTTCCCAGGGCTTCGTTTGTTTGTTTTTTCCAGGATAGTTTTCTAAGCCGTTCCTCTGGCTCGTGTATAACACCCTCGATTCCCTTTATTAAGCACAGAAAGACAAGCGGTGAATTATCACTGTTGTTAATAAAATTACTCTGCTAATATTTTTCCCCAACACGTTGAATATTATTGATACATAACGGATGAACCCCCTCCTGACGCAGGCGGCCGGCACAGGGCCTATGCATCACCGCAGCTCCACGTACACCATCCAAATGGTGCCTTGGTGGGGCGTAAGTGGTGCACAGGCCTTTTATGGGCCTTCTGCAGAACGGTGAATTTTACCCAAAATGCAGGTTAAAACCCATGCTAGGTATTAATGTAATCAGGTCCATAATCTCTCTATCAAAAACTCCCCGAGCACCTCTTCACCTGCTAAACCAGGTAGCTCCTTATCTGGAGAGTGCTGTAACGCATTTTAGGGGACTCTTCGCTTTTTTTTTCTCTAAAGAAAATACGCATTGCTAAACCTCTGCAAGTCCTGGCTTAGCGGCAGAGGAAGGGGAGTCACTGAAGGGCTGTCCTGACTTGCCACATGTCTGTGCTGGTCCAACATTTTCCTCCTCCACCTTCTAAATAAAGAATTGAGTTATCACCATTTTTCTATGAAAAGCGGGTGCCCTCCAAAAACTTCTTGGAAACAGAACTGGCAGCTTCAGAAAGAAAAAGCTTTTTTTTTTTTTTTTTCTCCAAAACCCATTTTTTGGGCCAAAATATTTTTTTTTCTTATTTTTTGGGGCAACATGGACCATTTCCAGTGGAGCTGCTTCCTGCCGTTCCCCACAAAGCTTCTTTATCAGTTTGACCATGACCATTAGGGTACTTCTGTGAATTCAATTTAGATCCTTCACCTTATTAGAGGAATCTTTACGAAACATTTTATTAAAGTATTTTAATGCTTTCCAAGGCATGTTGTAAAACCCTACTGATTTGAGAAGCTTCTCTGAGGGATCACAGGCAGCGCAGAGCCCAGATGAGCATTTCCAGCACTCGTGTGATGAAAGCACATGTTGGCAATTTAGCTGATGCCTAGGACAAGATGGATAAAACCAGGGAGGGTTTTAATTTTGACAAAAATCATTAAAGGGTGGTATTTCCAATTGAAAGGGGAGGATGTGAAGAATCAGCGTTCATTCCTTAAACCACATCAGCATTATTTTTTTGTTGGATTTCCTGCTTTTGCCCAGGTAAAAAAGGTTTCCAAGAGGAATTCCAGCTAAGGAGGTGATGAAACAGTGTATTGAGCTCATCAGGCAGTATTTACAGTGTGTAAATAAAGCTTATTTAGGGGCTCTTGTTAAAATATTACATGATAGAGGAGTTCAACAGGCACGTTTAAATGGATTCTAAGCAACTGGGCAGAGAGAAAATATGTCTGTGGGACCATGAAACATTTATCTGTCCAGAAGGAGAGGGGAAAAAAAGCCAGGAATGATCTATCGTAAGGGAGGAAATCTGCACCTCAGCATTTGCCAAAATGTCTTAATTGCTTTGTAAACTCATCTAAATAAATAAAACGTGGAGGGCTGTCTCCGCTCTCTGCTACGGACGAGCGTGGTCTGCACGGCAGGGAGGATCGCTTGGGGATAAAAGACCTAATCCTGCCCAGGGCTGGGCTCGCTCCTGTCTCAGGGTTGCTGCGGGGTTTATTGCAGCCGTGGCCGCCTGCTGCCAGTGAGGAAGGGTAGGAAGGTTTCACAGCTCTGGGCTTGGAGAGGGTCCTGGAGGTGTGCAGGGGTTGCCGTCCCACCGGCTGGGCAGCTAACGCGGGGAGCGAAGCCCTGCGCCAGCCCTCAGCCACGGACAGGAGCCACTCGGGCAGCTTTCGGCTCTGCTGGAAGCTCTCGCAGCCTTCATGGCTCCTCTTTACTCAGTTCTTTTACCGCTGCTTGTAAGTTTTACTGGTGAAAATGGCTTTGTGCGATACTGGTAGATCATTTACTTTGAGGACTCACACGGCACAGGTGTAGGAGGGCTCCTTCTGTTTCCTCGGGTTTATTTAAAACTTTCCAATTTGTGGGGTTTTCCCCTACTTCCCTTGGGAAAATATTCCACTGCCTAAGAGACACTTCTCCTTGTAGTTGGTCTACATAGGCCATTTATTAATTTTACCTCATTACTGCTTGTTACACCTCTTAGCACCAATGCAGAGTTAACGTTCATTCATAATAAGAAGACATTTGTGCTGACATAAAGCTTTCAAGCCAGTGATCTCACAACACTGAACAGAAATGAATGAATTTAACTTGTGCAACTCATTTAACTACGGAAAAGCGTTATTGTTCCCCAGTGCTGCAAGGGGAGATACTGGGGTTCACAGGGAGCAACCCCAGTTAGTGCCCAACGCTCAGGTCTGTCCTCATGGGATTGCACCCTCACCCTTCTGCAGGCTCTGCCAAGTCCTCCTTATCCCCTGCTTTTACTCTCTGCCCTGCTCCAAATAAGCGGGTAGATGGCTTTCCTCCTCCAAATCCAAAAGAGGTCGTTTCTCAGGGCACGAGGACATGCTACATTTCACCCTAAGAGCATTGGGCCACCAGAGCACAGGTAACTGCACTGCGGCAATGAAAAAGGACCTTCTGGATTCACTTCTAGTAAGCTCTTATTTAGTCTTTCGTGGCTCTGGGTTTGGAGGTGTCGTGGTTTAGCTCCAGCTGACAACTGAGCCCCACACAGCTGCTCGCTCACTCCCCCCCGGTGGGATGGGGGAGGGAATCAGAAGAGTAAAAGTGAGAAAACTTGTGGGTTGAGATAAGGACAGTTTAATAAGTAAAGCAAAAGCCGCGCACGCAAGCAAAGCAAAGCAAGGAATTCATTCGCTCCTTCCCATGGGCAGGCAGGTGTTCAGCCATCTCCAGGACAGCAGGGCTCCATCACACGTAATGGTGACTTGGGAAGACAAACGCCATCACTCCAAACGTCCTCCCCGTCCTTATTCTTCCCCAGCTTTATATACTGAGCATGACACCATATGGTATGGAATAGCCCTTTTGTCAGTTTGGATCAACTATCCTGGCTGTGTCCCCTCCCAGCTTCTTCTGCACCTGGCAGAGCATGGGAAGCTGAAAAGTCCTTGACCAGTGCAGCAACAACTAAACCATCTCTGTATTATCAACACTGTTCTCAGCACAAATCCAAAACCTAGCCCCATGCCAGCCACCACAAAGAAAATTAACTCTATCGCAGCTGAAACCAGGACAGGAGGTTAATGGCTGATACTCGAGTGCAGGCTCTGCACTCTCCAGCCTTTCACTGAACTGCCCAGAAATCAGAAATGGCTGCAGTTTTTTGAGTATAGTCATTAGGACCCTATGCCCATCAAGACCTGCCTTTGTGTACGTGTATCTGTAGCCTGGGGATGCAAATTTAAACTAATTGCACTTTTCTTGGGACGGGGTTAGGACTCACAGGACGTCAGGTCAGATCCTGGTGCTGTTTCAGGACGGGGTAAAGCTTGCATGGGGTTGACAGGTGAGGAGGTGGCTCCTCTCTTAGGCGTTTGGTTTGTTTCTGGACTATAACTGACTTCTATCTACACCTACAGCCAGCAGTTACAGGTCCGGCTTTGTTAGATCTGTCATGGTCTTCCTCCAAGCAAAGGGATGAACTTCCTGAATATTCTTCCAGCCCTATAGCCTGTGTTTGCAGAATTACTCAGTGTAGCATTTAAACCATGTAAATTAATGGGACTTAAATATGTGCTTCAAGTTAACTGTATTCGAAAGCTGAACTAGAGTTTCATTTTCCAGAGAAGTCTTGTTAAAATCTGTAAGGTAAATTTTCATCTTCATATATATGAAATATGATAGTTCTTCCTTCCTTGCTTTCTCCTGATAGATTTTACCATTTTATTTTCATTTCTTAGTGAACCTCGACCTGGAGCAATGGTCATTCCTGTATTGAATCCGCAGCGAACGCAGCTCCCGAGTAACTTCAGTGGCGGCTGGAAGGGTCCTGCAGGGCTAGTTTGTGTTAACGGGCACTGCTCACAGAGAGATGACGACCGGAGGAGGCACACGGCTGTGACTTTGCCACAGTATCCTGCCAGTTTGGCTTCTGTTAACCACTAACTGGCCCAGTCCTGCATCCCTTATGCGGACAAAAAAGGACATTTTCTCAGAAAGCTCATGTGGTTGCTTCTGTTACAGTAATTATTTGCATGAATAGAGGGTCCTCAAGTTGGTAAGGATTTTTCAGGCTGTCATTCTGGGGAGGACGTATGTCCAGCATAGCTTTAGCTAACATGTCCTGCATGTTTTACGTGTTTCTTATGTGTGCGAAATGTAATATACTTATATGTTTTGGAGTCATGTATTTAGATATGATCTCATGTAAGTTTGGCAGATAAATGTTCATATCATATAGCACTGGCATACTTATTTTCACTTAGGACTGCTTGTATTCAAGGACTTCTTTCTGTGCTTGGTAGAGTCAGTAGGAGCCTTGTTGTTGGCTTAGCTGGATCATAATTAGGTCCAAATTTTCCCTTCAAATTGCAGCCATCTGTTTGAAAGAAAAACATGCTATGCAACGTAACCATTATGTTTAAGTCAAATGTTAATGTTAGATACGAATCCATCCCGTCAATGGCAAAAAGATTTACGCCTCTCTGTATGAGACTAGATAATCCCTTGAAACAGGAACGATGTTTTATTTTCTATCTGCCCATGACACCTCAGCGACCAGTCTCTGGGGTCTTATTCCCTCAAAGGATGACGTGAAACAGGCTGAGCTGCAGCTCTTGCCCAGGTGAATGGCACTTCCCTTTGTAAACAACTTTGTGCAACTTGCTGGACAGAAATCTCTCCTTAAATTTACCTTTCTCCCACATTACTTGCCTGAATCCATGAAGCTAAGGAGGAGGAAGAGGCAGGAAGAGGAACATCCTGATTCTGAAGCTACGAATCTGAAAACGGAGAGGTTTAAAAAAATTCAAGAGGAGAAATTAAATAAATAAATGCTAGGTATAGAAGTCAAACACACAGTGCCCGACGGAAGAGCAGCGCTTTAATGGCATAATTAGTGAACAATCTTGCTGAAAGGTCTTTGTGCTCGCTGCCCCTTGGTACCTTACTGCGCTTCTATGGTGCAATATTTGTTCCTGGTTTCTTCTGGTAAAGTTATAGATGCAACTTTAAAAAAAGAGGGAGTATTTTTGTAATTATTCGTTAACCAATCTACTGCAGTAAATTATGCCCCAGTCCCGTGCCTTTCTGTTTAACACGAATCAGATGAGAGCTTCATATTTAGTTTAATAAACCGTAATTTCTGACAAAGGTAACTGTCACCTTTTGTTTCATTCTGCACGTTTATTTTTCAAGCACCAGAGCTGACCTCCGAACTCAATCTGCACTTGCCTATTGATGCATAAATATCTGTAATATCACAGTAAATTAAATTCAGTTTTAAAGGGTTTCTATTTAACAATCTGTCAGAACTTTCACAGCATTTGATTTCTAGTTTCCTCTGTCCACTGACAGGTTTATCTCAATATGGCTTGATTAATGAAACCTTTTATTTGGAGTAAGCATACCTATTATTACCATAATCTCTTAATGCTTGCTTAGGCAACATTGTACTCTGACAGCAGGGCTCCAAAAACTTCCAGCCCCTTCGCTACCTGGCAGTGGGATTTGGGGGCTGGGGAAGGGGCAGCACCGTCCTGCCCTGCACTTTCAAGGGGGGTGTTTGCAAAGTGAAGCAGCTTCCCAGTTTAGTGGCTTTGGCAATGTTATTTTCATAGCAGTTGGTGTTAAACGTGCCTTATTACAAAGTGCTTTTACTTAAGATTAGCAAATGTACGTTTCATTTGTGATTAGTCTTATCCTAGGGATGCAATAGATGTTCTAAAGATAAGTTCTTGTGGAGAATTTGTTGAATTTAGGGAAAAAATACTATAGCATAGCCTAGAGAAGTTTGTATAGATTTGGATATCAGAGTCATTGACTTGTAATCCTTGGTTTTCTTATCATATGGCCCTGGGTAAATCCCTTTATCTCCCTGTGCTGTAATCCCATCTCACTGATGGTCATGTGTAACAGAGTAAATACAGCTACACCCATGTAAGGCAGAATAAAACTGCTCCAGATGAGAGAAGAGTCGGGGCAAAACATTTCCCCTTTTCTCTGTTGAATGGGAATAATAATACTTACTTCCTGCACAGGAGGGTTTGGAAGTTGAATTACTGATTCCACCACACTTCCAGCATGCTGTTGTTACTACGGACTGCTCTGCAACAGTGACTTGGATGAAAGGTGGGGTGCTTTGATACCCTTAACAAGACAGAAGCAAGGAAGTAACCAGCAAGTTGCATCCCTGGATTGGGAAAAGATAAGGACTGTGCTTTTCATCCCTGAGAGATCTTTATGTTCAGACAAGTTAAGGAGAATTGCACCTCTCCCTGGGCTTCCCAAGGATTTTGCTCCTCCCCAGCTTGCACAGGCAGTGGGTGAACCTGCAGCCCCACAGAGAGCAATGGGAGCTCTGACACTGACTTAGCAGGGCCAGGGTTCACCGGGAGTTTGATCCCATTCTTATTCTTGTTTACAGCTGGGGTTTGGGCTTTTTCCAAACTGCTCCTCCCCGCAACTTCTTTGTTTAAGACCTGATTGTCAGACTCTGTCAGGTTCTGCTGAGCCCAGCGCTTCTGAAAATGAAGACCCCACCTCCCAGCTTGACCACCTAAAAAGAGATTGAATAATCTAGGTGGGTTCTGACAGCTGGGTTGTCTCCAACTTTCCAGGGACACCCTTTGCTTTTAGCTCTCCAACTTCTGCAAGAGATGCTGTAATTGAAGTCCACATCCCGCTGGAGTCAGGGACAAAGTTCCCACCAGTGTCAGTAAAGATTTGTTTGCTGTGCATGCCAACGTAAGGATCACACGTGTAAAATATCACGCATGGTATGTCACTCCAAATAGCCACAAATCCCTTTCGTCTAGAAATACAAAGAAGTACCATGTCAGCATTATGTAACTATTAAAGACGAGAATAATTTTTGAGGTGATTTGTGTACTTGTTTCTACGGAATGAAAATATTTCAAGAGGTTTATTTCATTAAGACATTAATCAGCATCAGGAAATACATTCTCAGTTCTGCATTAAGATCCAGAGAGGCACTGTCATTCCTACATAAATAACTCACATATGAGGATTATATTTATCTATCAGTGTACACATACAAAGAGCACATACAAAAGCATATACAGAACTTTGCACATATATACTCGATCACAGAATATTTTCATGGTGTAAAAAGTTGGAGAAACTCATTAGAAGCAAATTGTATATTTTCAATCAATAAATGCAATATGGTTCAATGGCCCTGCATACAATGTGTGCTTCTGCAATACCGGGAGCAATACTTTCAATAGACGAATGCTTTCGATTGCCATAAAAATGTTTATTTGCTAGAAAGTACAGACTTCTGCTCATGCAATCCTCCTTGTAGAATTATTATAATTCTCCAACACGTTTCAGACTTTTTGGGTTGTTTCACACTCTGCTTTTTAACCTTCAACAACAAATATTGTTGTATCATGAAGACAGCAAATCCAAACAATTACTTATGTAGTCCAAAGGCATACACAAGAAAATCAATATTTGACATCTTTGCAACTCCCTCTTTGGAGCAGCGCTCAATAGCTCTTATTCATTATACACTTATATCTCTTTCAGATTCGCCTTTGTCACCAGAAACCCATTTTTTTTTCTCCTTTGACTTCCACATAACTTCTTTGCCCTGTACTTTTACAGATGCCTTCTGGCTATAAATACTAATGAAATCTCTTTGCTTAATTCAATTTTGCTGGTACACTTACAGTTATGACCTAACTTTCCCACGAGAGAGACTGATTGAACATTCCAATACCTTATGGATGGGAGCAAACACTCCACAGAACTGGACTGACAATTTCCATAATTATAGAATTCACAGCCTAATGACCTTAAAAAACAATAAAAAGATCTCTTGTTAATTCCATTTCTGTTACTGACATTCAAGATATTTCATTTTTCACAGGACAACAAATTTACTTTTTATTTTCAAAAGAGCAGTCTATCCTTTTACCCTAGATTAAATTTTCTGAATATTGAAGGATTTCATTGAATATTTAGCATTTCTTTGTCTTTTAAAAGTTAGAATATTTATGATCCTTAGAATGCTTCTGACTGATTTATAGCAATCAATTATAAGAGTGCGTTTTCAAATAGCCCTTTTAAAAATGAAGAATAGAATAATTAAAAAGATCAGAAGTCCTCCCTTGCATATAATTATTTCATTATTTCATTACAGTGCAGAAATTGTTTTTGCTGACTGCGAACAATTTTAATTGAGCAAAATCTGTATTAATATACGATAGCAAGCAGTTCTTCCTAAGAAATAAGATCACTAATTGCCTAAATTTTTATTCAGCACAGTGAGCCTTAAGAGCCACATTGTAATATAAACCTAATCACTAGGTACAGCGGATACTCTCGCCATAGTGGAGACATTCCCAAAGCATAACCTTGCTGTACAGCTAATTTATTCCTTCAACAGGTTTACTGCCGCATGAGACATTTGTTTGGGTGGTGGTTTGTCGCAGGCTGAGTGCAGAGAGCTTTGCTGCCAGCCTGCCCGTCCCTGCTCAAGCAAGGCTGCCCATGCCACGCGGCCCAAAAGATGGCTCGTGCCACGTACGGCCAGCTTGTCCCCATGTTTTGGTGGGGACACTGCCATGGGTGGCCTTGCCCACATCGTTCTTGTTCCTCACTTACCGTTGTCTGGCTCGTCTCTCCAACTGCTCTGGGGTTTCTATCTGCCCAATGGAGAGAAAGGCAAACACCACCAGAGCGAAATTAAAAGTGGAAGCCTGACTTTGGTGTCTTGAATCACCATGTGGATGAGGTTTCCTCTCACTGTAAGGGTTTGGGGAGTTTCTGCTGCTGCTGAAAAGTCTAAACTGTACATATTCCACCCTGGAGCACCCACTGGGAAGGCAGTGATGTTTGCTGCAGGCTGGGTTTTGGGTGGGCTACTTTGACCAGGAGACCATTTCTCAATCTGCTCATGCTGCTGTTGATCTCTGCATTGGGTGCTGCGGTTGGGTGGACACCCCCAGGCTGGTGTCTACCTAACAAACCCCAGTCAACTCCAGGCACTGGGAGGAAGCCCCAGAGGAACAGAAGGGAGTGCTGTGCACTTAAGTGGGGATGCTAACACGTGTTTCACTGTCACTGGTGCCTCCTCTCTGCATGGAGGGATGTGGCTTGCCCTGGAGACTCTCTGCTGCCTGTCGAAAACCGCCCTTGTGCTGGCTGGACTGAAACTCCTTTGGGCCCATACGACATACCAAATCGTCGTCTGTTTTGCAAACACACAGTGGGTCACTCGGCCACGATAGTCCTTCCTGGCGCTTGCCACGAGGGAAGAGGGGACTTGCAGGAAGGGTGAGCTTGGGCTGCCCACGGTGGTGTGGGTACTGACAGGGGCTGTGTAAGAGGCTGTAGGGGCAAGACTATAGGGGCAAGGCTATAGGGGCAAGGGCACCCACCACCTGTTGCGTGCTCCCAAGCCCTCCCCAGCCGCTGGGGTGCAATATTCCTGCGTGCCAGGCACAGGCGATCCATTCTTGTGTTCAGCTCCCAAGTTGAGCTCAACAACCCAGTTGAGTTAATGATGTAGACCAAGAAATACTGGTGAGGTTGGCTCAGAGTCCTTTAACTTCATCTAACACATTTTTTTGGAATGAAGCAAAATCTTTTTAATAAATAATACCTTAGCCGGCACAGTGCTGGCAGACAGCTTGCGATGGCTTCTGCCTGAGGTCTCCAAGCTTGACAAGAGGATCATGCAAGTCTGTGTCAGAGGCAGCACGGTGCCTGGAAGTGCAGATGTGGTGTTATCAGGAAATGGTCGCTGCAGGGGAAATCTGGAGTTTGTCTGATGTGCAAGTTTCTCCTGTCATGGCATAGTTGCTTCCGGGGTGCTGGGGGAAGTCCCGGGAGCTGCTGCTGGTTTGTGAATAAGGCCCTTTGTCAAGGCTAGCTATGCCCCCCCTCCTCTCAAAGACTGGCTGAAGCCCATGCAAAGAAGAAAAGTGGAAATTAAAGATAAAATTCTGGGCCAATGCAGCAGCCTTAATATAGTGTCTGAATGGGAGAGAAAAGATTTATAATTACCTCAGAGTGAGGCTGGAATTTTCCTCCTGAGCTTATTGCTTTCCAGTCCCACTGTGAAGTCTTAAATGCAGTTTTGGTGCTGAATTAACACTGTAGCATTAAAGTAAGAACAGTAGAAGTACTAGTACCAATAACACCCAGCAGCAATCAAACATAGCCACATTAAGGATTGCCTGGCAGCAGATGTGATGTATCCCTCTGCTATTCTGTAGTGGCAGCCCTCAGGTACATAGTTATAATTCCTGAGAGAGGCAGGCTCTGGAGATGACAGACTGAATAGTTACAATCTATCATGAAAAATTTTCAAGGATGAGTTAATGATTTTGCGCAATTTCCAGACCAGTTAGCAGGAGCCTGGAAGCCTGGAAGCTGGAGTTTCCCTGGGCTGCAGCTCTCCAGGAACAAGTAACTGTTTTTTCCTTGTGCCTCAGTTTCCACATCTATAAAACAGGTAAAGATCCTGCTTTTTCTGTGAAATGATTTAAACCTATTTCAGAAAAGTGCTGTATAGGAAATACTGCAGAGCAGGAAAGGGGGGTTACAATCAACCCAACTTTTCTTGCTGTAAAATCAGTGCTAAAATTCATCCTAGGTTAACGCTTTTGTTACTGCTAAACAGTTATATCCATGCTTGCCTGAAGAAGGTAGACAGTGTAAGACAGGGAATGTGTCTTTCTTTCTTAGTGACTTTGATGTCTGATATCTGTGTCCAAGTGGACACATGGGCATTTACATTTCAAGCACCCTGTTACAGATCCTTGTAACTCAGCCCTAGTCCCTGCAGTGCAGGCTGCAGCTAAAATTCATTTTTGGCATCTGAACGAGATATGCACAGTAATCCGAGCTATTGATGCTGTAAAACAGGCCACTTTGTGTCCACTGGACGGTTTGTGCACAGGACATGGTCACACACACTGTCCCAAGGGGCACCGACTAATGTAGGATTGAACTGGGGCCAATTTACTATCCTCTTCTGCAGGTGGAGGTGGGAAATACTGGAAACTCCTTTTGTATGTGCTTGTTCCTAGCTGGGGTCTGTTGTTGCATGGTTTTTGTGCACGTGAAAAAGTCTTGCAGCTTCCCAGGTGAGCTCTGCTCTGCTGTGGGCTTCCCTGGTGACGGCCATTACAAACAACAACAACTCCACAACCCCCTGCGCTAGCTCAATTGCCTTCCCAGTCTCCACCAAGTTGGTTTGCAGAGGTCTGAAGCTTAGTTTCCCAGCCTGTAAGAACCTGCTAACAGTCTGCTCTTCCAGATGTTGGCTGAAAAGCTAAAAAGTTGGGAAAGAGCCTCGGTGACTCCACAGTCCATCCGTTCTGGGTATTCACTGGAGCTGCTGGCACCCAGTACCCTGCTCCCTGGGCATCAGCCCTGCAAGGCTGGTCCTCACAGTGCTCTGGGACTCTGGCAAGGAGAGGAGGCTCCGGCTGTGCCCAGACATAGTTCTGCAGCACTGACCCTCGGCTCACAGCTCCATCCTTTGAAAACTTTGGCACTTTTACTCTGGCGAGCCCTCTTGGTGCTTTCTCAGTGCCCAGGGTGATGTGTAGCAGGTCCGTTCCCTCGCAGTCCCAGGACAGCTGTGATGGCAGTGTGTGTTACAAAGGATTTGAACTGCCATCTGTGTCCTTTGTGCCTGCTCACGGCTTCTCCTCCTATGCCCAGGAAGATGGAGAAGGTTATTTGTCTTAAGAACATTTTCTCCTTCTCCCTCTTTGTTGTGCAGCAGTGTCAACAAGCAATTTGCTCTCTATAGCATAATTCATTTTTGTTTGGGCCCTAATTGTCCCTCCCTGTACGTGGCTGGCTGCTTGCCTAGCTATTCCCAGGCTCTCCCTGTGGTGTTTCACAGAGCTCCATCAAAGCAGGGTCAGCCCTCGGCTGCCAAGTGATGGTTACTGTGCTGCTCGTGTCCCCCACGCAGAACAGGGACTGCTCCGAGGGGTTCCCATGGTGCTCGATGTGAGTGGGGATGGGGAGAGCTCCAAGCAAACACTTTGGGGCAGTTTAAGATGTTACTGCCTCCAAGATAGCTGTTGTGCTGGGAGGCTGCTACTGCCCAATTCCCAACCCTCCTGCGGAGCCCTGTTCAGAAGAGGGCAGCTCTGACAAGGCATGTGGGGTTGGTACTATCTGCTCATCTGGACAAGAAACCAAACGCTTTCTCAGCTTCCTGTTTGAGATGTCTCATTTGACCCCTTGCAAATAGTTTATTTGATGGTTGTGTAGCCTTGAGAAGAGGAGACATGTCAGGACTGAATTGTTGGCATATGTAACCTGGATCTGGCTTGTGTAGCCCATGTGGTGCTGGCAGGTAGGGCTTGGGACTCCAAAACGGACCTGCCTGTAGCTGATTGCTCCCTTCTCCCAGTTCACCTCGTTCCCAGACGTGCCTGTGCATGGCGGCTGGTGCACGTCCGCCGGGGCAGAGCGGGAGAGTGAGAGCGGGGATGTGGGCCTTTGCTCTTCCTGCACCACCGCTGCACAGCACCCATCTGGGGGCTGGCAGGAGCCTGGTTGTGGCACAGGGACCTCAGCGTGGGTAGAGCTAAGAAGCAGAGAAGGGGGAAAGGTGCCCATCCTCTATGCTACTGCAGCTAGGCTGCCATCAGTACCCAAATAAGCTCATTTACAGCTAAACTCATATAGGTGTACACTGCACTGCACTGTGCAATCATTAAAAAAACCCCACCAGACCCTTCCCTCTTTCACCAGGATGACATGAGGCTTAATTAATTAGCACTTTAAGGTGCTTGGATAGTCTGTTGATGGAAAATCATAGCTTATTAATTGATTTTCCCCTCCAGGTGGTCAGAAAAGAGTTGGCATTTCACTCATAGATGCAATGGAGGCATCTCCATTGCAGTCAAAATTTTGCAAGGGAGAGAAGACCTCGCAGAGGGCTCTTACTGCCTGTAGGTGATGCTGATGGCAGGAATGGTTTAAAGGGATGGAAAGCCATGCCCTAGGGTAAAGGACTCCACTGAGCTCAACCCAGAGCAGGTTAAGGAAGACTTGATGATAACCCAGAAGTTTCTACAAGGACAACAAAACTTTCACCATGGTCTTTTCAATCTGTATCAATCAGGCAAGGCAACAGTGAGGTGCAAGAAGATGCTAGGCAAATTCAGACTAGAAATCAGTGCACGGTTTTTAAGTGTGGGGAACAATTCAGCAAGAAGCCCAGTGGCTTGGGTTTTTGCTGGTGATTTTAAAATTAGGATTGTTCATTTCTTTGAAAGTGATGCTGACGTTTAAACAAGAACGAAGGCAGGATTGTCTGTGCCTGTGATATGAGAAGAGACTGAGGGATCCTCGCCGTCCTCCCTGGCTTTATAGTCCATAGAGACCAAAGTCCTGGTTCTGCCCTCACTTCCATCCCTGCAGCAGAGCCATTGGGAAAGGGTTATATCCCGCACCACTGCTAAATAAGCAGAGTTGCCTGGCTTGGGTGCCCCTGGGAGGATTTTGGATCTCTGGGTGGTGCAGAGAGCAGCAGGGCTTGTCTCCCCTCCTATGAGCAGGAACGCATGGATGCACCATGCCCTGCCCTGTCACCTTCCTCCCTTTGATGCCCAAGAAATCACGGGAAGGTTTAAACCTCAGGAGTTCCCCAGAGGGATTTGGTGATCCATCCTGAGCTCCCTGTGCAGTCAGTCTATGCTGCAAAGCCATTTCTGCACCGTCCTCCTCCCCAACGCCACACACACACACAGACACATGCTGCACCTCCAATGGCAAAAGCCAGAATGTATCTCTTAGAAAGGCCCAAAAAAATCCACTTTTCTTTTATAATAATATTTCCACAGGCCAAGCAATTGATGGCTGGACTAGAGGAAAACATACATCTTTGCTTCCAAGTAATAGGCTGCAGATTTGCAAGACTAAATCCTTTTAAAAACCCAGAATCACATCCATTCAGTCCGTAAGAGAAAAAGAAGCCTAATTTGATAACATTATACGTAAAGTGTTTTCTTGACTTAGATATATTCTAGGCGTGCCAGTTATATAATACAGAACAAGCAGGGGGAAAGGACTTGATCACATTCAGATGATACTAAATTATCTTATGACACAGGCTGTATCTTTTTTACAACAGAAAATGGAAACAACTGTGTCCTTGACCTTCAAAAAGGAATTGACTTCCCTAGCTTAACTATTCAAACAAACAACTGTGTACTCTCTTCAATTCCTGTGATAATTTTGATTTACTGTAAATGACTGAATTTAATGAACTAAATTATGCTATTTAAATGCATTTTGTGAATGGTATTGTAGTTTGTTACTAAGCATTATGTCTATGCTAAAGTGTGCTGTAAATGATATGATATGGAACATATGTGCTGTATTCATAATTTAACTGTTGCTATGGAGTGCCTTCTTCAATAGGCTTCTTTGAAAAACGAGTTCTTTATTTACCTGGTGAAATGAAGGTGATTTCTCAGCAAATCTCTAGGTCTCACTGACCTTGACAGAATTACAGTGCTAATATTTTCACATGGATGAACTGTTCTTCAATAATTTTTCCAAAATAGATGGCACAAATAGGTTTTCCATTAATGCTGGGACATATTGCATGTTTTCTAATCTCACTTTTCTTTTTGTTTGAACAAATGTTTATTACAGCTATTGCAAAATGACTCCCCTCCTCATTAGTGATAACAGATTTTTGAGTTCAGAGCTGGATCTCAGGGTCTTGGACACATGATTTCCACAAATACCTCGAGTCTGATGCCGCAGAGACAGCCAGTGCCCAGCTCCTGCGCCTGGCCATGCGGCACAATCCGTGTTACGCTTCTCGTTGCTGAAGCACTTCGTACATTTGAATTTCTGTGTTTATGCTGATTTTTTATATTGAACCGAACCACTAAAACCAATGTTTTTTTAAAACAATGCCGCTGCTGGCCCTGCAGTTTTTGTCTGTCACTGTGGTGGTTGTGTTGTGGGGAACAGGGCTGCGAGACTGCCTGGTCCCCGTCTTCTGTGATCTGCCTCTCAGTGTCCTCAGGAGCAATAACTGTTCAGCCTTGCGGGAGCATCAGGACTATACTCAGGTCTGCCTAGAGACAATCTGTGGCTTTTTGGGAGACCCAACCTGATCTTCTGCAGAAGCTCTGAAACGCGTGCTCCTGGACAGACCCTTCTCGCTAGTGAGTCCTCCTTATTCTACTGCCCCTTTTGCAGCTTGGTTACGAGATGGCAAAAACACCCCTGTATTTTGGTAAAGCACACTATCAACTATGAATCAGATACAAAAGCCCAAGGGGTTGCTCTTGATAGCTTCTTACTACCCTAACCCTGTATTTGAGCCTTACTTTCAGATTCATCAGTGATCAGCGTCCAGAGCATGGTTTAATACGTGGTATTAATTAGACAGGATACCACTAATAAAAGACCAAATCCTGATTCCAGCAAAATCATGCAAACGAAATAGTAATTGGAAGTGGCAGGAACACATTTCTTGAGCTAACTAGATCCTTACTGGACAATGTGAAGTTTGGTTAAAACTTTAAACAAACTGTACAACCATCCAAATATAGCAGCACATTGGCAGGGTGCATTTTCTTCTGTAAGAGATGGATGCATCATTTAAGCCCATAAATCCACCAGGTACTTTGGCAAGTTGGTGCTATGTACACCAGAAATATTATGCATGATAATGTAACATGTTTAAAGGGAAAAGACTACCTCAACAGATATTTTTTGATACTGAAGGCCACAATTTTTACTCTATTTTGCTGGTATTGTTATTTTTTGCACTTAAAGCCAGGTACAGCAGAGCTAAATCCAACAATTGTAGTTGGTCCTGCAACTGTTTGCAAATTCCCTTTAGCGATATAAATTTTTTCCTTTAATGCTTCCATGCTAGTCAGGGCCACATAGCTGGTGGTCACAAATTAAGGAAGTTATATGTAAAATGATATATAAATAATAATTCAAATGTTTTCAGAAAATGATGGGAAGTTGAGTAAAGCCTCCAGAATTTCAATGGCTACTTTTAAATGTGGAGCCTCATTTCAGATTTTTCTTCTTCTCTTCTTTTTTCCAAAGGGAAAATGGTAATACCTCCTGAGAGCAAATAACAATGCAAGAAAATTCTGGCAACAACAGGGAAGGATTTTTACAGTATCTTGGAACATATCAGTCTTCATACAATGTGCATTTAATGGGTCAAATAAGGACGCTAAAGTACTGATGAAACATTGAGCCATATATAATACCACGTTTTAACTAATTTGAACATTCACAATAAATTATGGCTGGATTTCATAACTGTTCATCAACCATCAGCTCCCAAGGAGAACAGCTGAATTTTCTGAATATTGATTCCTTTGGAAAACCTGGCTCATTTTAACTATATTTTGTGTGCTACCATTGCAAACAAATGTAGCAAATATTGTAAGGTTTTTCTAATAGCCGTATTTCCAACAGCGTATATCACTGTTGGCATTTTTATATGTACAAAGGCTCCTCCTGGAGGTCAGTTGTGTTGTTAGATGCCCCGCTCCACAGCTTAGCATACTCAGGTGGATTTTTGCAGACCAGCCTGGGTTTCTGCGTATGTCAGAAAATGTACTTGAAAACCAAACTGTCAGAAATATAAAAATCAAACACAGGTGGTGTGCATAAGAAACTCTTACTGAAAAGCCCGTTCCTAAATGTTTACTAACCAAGTGGAAGCAGGTCTGTCAGTTTGGATGTGTCTATAGAGGAAGAAAAACCTGAAGACGATTTCATGTTTTCACTTTCTCTTGAAAAAATAAACGAACAGATCCACTGAAGGAACCACGCTCATCCCTGCACAGTGCATGAACAGCAAGGCCTCCTCCAAAAGGGGATAATGCTTCCCAAGGCCTGTCTAAAATGGGTACCCCCTGGCACCTCCTGCTGTGGGGAGCATGAGCACATAGCCAGCGTGTCCAGGAGGATGAACAAAGTTTGGGCCTCAGCTGAAGCTCAGGTCATCGCCTTCCTGAAAGGCTGCGGGGCCAAGGGTGAGGCTGCTGCTTCAGCGAGGGCGGTGCTGGGAGCAGGCTGGGACCCCTGCCCACCTCCCCTGCCGGCACAGCTCTGCGAGAGGGGTTCGTTCTCTAGCACTTTGTCGGCTCTGTTTTTATTTTGGGTTAATCAACTGCAAACCAAAATGATGTGCAGAAAGTGGATAAGGCCTCCTGAGCCAGGAATTACCATGGCATGAGCAGCCTCCCCCGGGTACCTGCTCTGCATTGTGTACCGTAATTGTGCGAGAAAGAAGGAGCTATTTTTCAGCAAGTGGCTATTGGATACTTCCTGTGCTGCATATCAACAACCAGATCTTGACCCAGAAATGTCAGTCCCCGCTTAGAGCAGACAAGGAAGCATAATTAGAGATGCTCTGGCAACGTATTTTAGCACTGACGGTGACAATGTTTAAATTTTTAATCAGGCATGTAACATAAAAAGCACATAACATGAAATGTGAAAAGAAAATTGGCAAATACCGACGTGCTGTTTGACACTTTATTTCACTGAAGGAAGTGAACATCAATAAACATTATTTATCATAAATGACAGAGAGGAAGGCGTGTTTCTAATAAAAACCTTCACATTGCAAGGGGTGAATCTCATAAAAGCACCCTTATAGTACTGTAAAAGCTGTGCTGGTCCAGATCACAAAAGGAAACACAGAGACCTTTCTTATGAAGCTGTAATGTGCAGCCAGATGTGTTCCCTCATGACAGCTGGCTTTGGGGGGCAGAGGGGTCCCCTCAGGGTGCAAGGACCCTCCTCCCTTACCTGCCATGTCCAGATGCAGCACAGCTCCGAGCCCTATCGTGCATGACAGAAATGTAGCTACATGCGTGATAACAGCAAATGTCCTCCCAGGTCTGAGGCTCAACCCTTCAAGAACCAAATATCCTGTGACAAGTTTTGCTCAGTGCTGGCAAATATTGGTCTCACTTGTCAGATATTTCTAGCTGGAATATTAGAGACAAACCTAAGAGATGGAGTGGGGTGCAGCTCTACTGATCTGAGGTGCAAAAGAGGAGCTGTTGTGTGACCCCCTCACACCAGAACTCTTATAGTCTCTTCCTGTTTTTGCAAAGCCTTTCAACACCAATGTCTCTGTTAACTGTTTGGCACTTTCTCCTGACTAAACCCCGTCCCACCCACCATGCTTATTTGATGTGGGCTCTGCTGAGCAAGGTCCTGTGGTGTTCTGAGCCTGGAGAAGCACTGAGCTCGCTTTACAGGGCTAGATGAATGCACCCAAAAATTACTTGCGGGAAGTGCTAAGGTGCCAATCCAAGTATGCCAAAGTTAGAAAAGGCCTGATTTAGGGCTATTCTTGTCACTTTAATTTGTCTCTGTCGTATGCCCGAATAGAGAGTCTCCAACTGCACGATTCCACCTTCTGCAACAAAAGAAGTACAGACCTAGAGACAACAACCCATTCGTGCAGTACACCCTGTGGCAAACTCTGTGTTACTGCTTCTGAAGCCCACATGAACATGCATGCACGCTCTGCTCACTTCCCAGTCTCTGGAGCTCCTCTCTGCCTTCTCTAGCTGCAGTTCTCCCTTTCCTCCCACTTCAAAATCCTCTTCTCTTCCAGTCCTCGTCCCTGACATCTGCTTCCCTGTTCCAGGTTCCTGCGTTTGCCTCCTTACTGCCAGGTCTGACTCTTTTCTCCTCTGCACCAGGGTTATGTTTTCCTGGTCTGTGCTGTTGTGATGTTGTGGGGGAAGAGCGGAGAGTGCAGGAGGGAGAGTGGCCTGAAGCAGGAGGGAGCCTAGGAAGTCCTGCTCAAGTGCCAAAGCTGTGGACTGCTCTTCTCCTGCTTGCTCTGATGGGATCACAGTTGCTTGGTTGATGGGAGCTGTGAGGAGAAGCAATGTGCTATGTGCAGAAGACAGAGTCTTCGGAGGATGTAGCTGACAAACCCTAAAACCTCTAGTGAGTTTTTTAAATTTTTTTTTTAACTTGACCAAATCCAGACAGTTTGTGTGGGAAGAGTCAAGATTTCATTCCCAAAAGCAACGGAAGCCTTGCAGCCAAATTTTAAGTACAAACCATACTGAAGTGAGATCTCCTCAATGAGATGGTCACAAGATTCCTTTTCATGTGGGCAAAATAAAATATTTTGCCTTGTCCTTGTTTTAAGGAAGATGTGAATCCTCTTTTTTTTTTTCTTCTTTTTTTTTTCTTCTGAAATGTAGCAAGATAATCCAGCTTGAGGCGGACAGTCATCGTGGGATGTTTCATCTCAAATGGGTAAAGGCTGGCAAAGATATGGGTGACTGAAAGCAGATTTATACAATGGGAAATGCCAGACAAGCTTAACTGTAGGCACTGACCTGCCCCATTTTCATGGTATTCATAATAACGCTTTTCATGGGAGCCTGCCTGGGTTAACTCCTGGACGATCAGAAGCCTGCATGTTGCTAATAATAGCATCATTGGGTAAAATATCTCCATGTTTGCTGAGTTTCATATTCCAATTTTGTGTCTC
This sequence comes from Mycteria americana, assembly GCF_035582795.1. Taxonomy (NCBI): domain Eukaryota; kingdom Metazoa; phylum Chordata; class Aves; order Ciconiiformes; family Ciconiidae; genus Mycteria; species Mycteria americana. Next base: position 67,382,923 of record NC_134371.1, on the reverse strand, counting down.
TGTTTTGTCCTGCTTTCTCTCTTTTGTTTTCCATTCCCGTCATGCTGTTACACTAATATTTTCCATCTTGGTTCCAAGGGCTGCCATCACTAGCTCCTGCACCACGTGAACATTTGTGCCTCTCCATCAGATTTCTGAGGAGGCTGCTATGGCATGGCCAGCTCTCATGGCAGTGTTTCCAGATAGCAGATGGTGACAGCTCAGCGCTGTCACCCGAGGCAGCCGGGGTGAGTTCCCTCTCTTGGAAGCATGCACCGTGGCTGGGGCATGTGTTCAGACCGTGGCATGGCTAGAACTGGCCAGAAAGTCTGAGGAATTTGGGCAAAGAAAGAGGACAGAAATTCATTTTTTTTCTAAGGAGAAGTAGTTTTGCATTTATTTCAAATCGAGGCAATGGATAAAATGCTCTGTTGTCAGCCCTCACTACCCAGCAGGAGTAGCTGTTTCTATTACCTAGAGGCATTACTGCACAGTGCCTCAAATTAAGTTCCATCACACAGTGCTTGGTAGTTATGACAAAGGGTAAATTTCCGTCATGGGAGGAAAGAAGAGAGTTTGTGACTGGACTGTTAGTCCTCCTTTAGACTCTATGGACTTGGTCAAGCACAAGACACTTTATGCTGGACTGAAATCCCAGCTGAAGGCAGGAATTAATGTTCACCCCAGCTCCCTACCAACTTTTGGGGCACTGAACAAACATTTTCAGACCAGATCCTTACATTTGATTTCACTGGGATTTAGATACTGGAGGATTTAGGTCTTAATCTCTGCTCTAGCTTCCCAGCTGAAAGACAGTAGTAATATTTCTCTGTCATACAGCAGACCTGCAGTGAGTAATTATTTCATATTTGTAGGCTACTTTGGAAAGAATATGCTCCATATTGCTGACATTATTAACTTTTGGAGCCTAAGATGGAGCTGTAGAAGTGCCTCTGTGCTGTGCAGTCCTTGCTGCTCTTGAAATCCAAGGAATATTTAGAGGTTTCGACAGGGAAAACTGTTAGCAACAAAAAGAAATCCTTCCACACAGCAAGAATTTGGGGAAATAATGGTGAACTATCAGTACACGGCCTTTCCTTGTTGCAAAGTGAGTGTGTTTCCAGCCCACATAAAAGCCCTATTTACTTGTCAGATGGTTTTGTGAGTGTGTGGCAGAGGGTAGGAGCATGCCAGGGTAACTGAGTCGACTTGCAGAGAGGACTTACGCAGGCAGCAGACGTGTAAGGAGAGGTTAGGGTTAGCACGGACAGGGCATTGGGTCTGGTGAGTGGATGAGATATGCAGAACAACACATAAATGTAATGTGGGACAAATCTTAGTCATGAGCTTATACCTCCCTCTCCCCCAGTCATGAGTGTCAATGCAAGTTAAGTTAGTACTTACGTATTTTCCTCAACAGGAACAAACTTACAAATAGACTCCATCAAGTCCCAGTTTACTATTTTAGAAATGAGAGGTATGTCCTGGCCTGATCATTCAATCCTCTGAACGTGTGGTAACAAAATTTCTTACTGAATAAAACATCCCTCTCTCTGTATTTATCTCTGTATGTATATGTGTGCGTGTACGCACGCGTGCGTGTATGTGTGAGCATTCAAAATTCTATTAATTTGATGTGCACTGTGCAGGAATGTGAAGAAACAAACCCATAGCTTTTCATATAATGCAAAGAAGCCTTAGGCAGCTCATACAGAACTGACTTTTAAAAACATTATCCACTTCAGCATACATCTGCTCTGGCCATGCCATTTAACATTTCAGCTTGTTCCTGTTCTTTTTCCTGTTCCTGTTGGGAAACCGTTAGGTATCGAGGCACTTTATTTAAAATTTTGATTTCTGTTGTTTCCAATGGAAATTGTGACCTGGCTCACTTTGAGGCATTCAAAATGAAGGTTGGGTTTTTTTTCCTTTTCTTGTTTTTATATAATTTTATATAATTTCCTCTTGCCTTGTGCTATTTTAAGACGTTTAACTAAGTAGCTCCAGAAGAACCATTCGCAAATAGTGTTGATCTGTGTTTTGAAAGTTTAACATACACTATCCGATGCACATTTACATACACCACCGAAATCCGGCATTTGGGAAATTAAAACAACAAAACTTGATTGCATATCATGATTTCATATTTTGCAGATGTTAATATTTAATCATATGCAGAGCCATTTAGCTTAAGTGCATTAATGTAACTCATTTAAAAGAGGCCAGTAATTGTCCTATTAACTCCCAGCCTGGATGTTATCCATGCTGCCCTGCTGGTAAGGCCAGAGGGAGAGTCTCCTATTGGCACCCACAGAGATTGCTCTGATCTGTTGAAAATCCTGTTAAAATCTAATTACTTAGGAGAATAGGCCAGGGAATATCTAATGAGCTTCAGGAAACCCACTGAAAGAAATTCTCTTTTAATACAGACTGAAACATCTTCTGTGTTTCAATTACAGTGATACCACATGAACATAATTACACTTGTATAGAATGGGACTCTTCTTTGTTATTTTAATTATATATCACTAGATTTTTCTTAGTCACGGAAAAAAATAATTTCATTCCCCATAAAAGTTAAACACTGGTGAAAAGCTTAGTGTTAAAATAAATGTAATCTTTGTTTATGATAATTTCTTCTTTGTTTTGTGAGAAAATGTTAGTAAAACCAGGTCACCGAGGGAAGCTGACCAACCAAACACATGCTGGGAAAACCCAGGGAAGGCAGAAACGTTGTTGTACCTGCGCGAAGGATTTCAGAGAAGGTCACTCACTTCTTTGCCTCCATGAAATTTGGCCTTACTTTTGTTATGGTAATTTAAGCTGTTGACAATAAGCTAACAATAAAATCTCACAGCAGCAGCAAAACAGACTCCTCCTTCCAACAGGGGGGATTATTTGCAATTTCTTCTGCTTGCAGTCTCTTAATTTTGTTCATTTGACAATTCCCCTGCTAACACGACCAAAATTATCAGTGATGGCTCTCTACAGTGACACAAATGGCGCTGCTTCTGCTGAAGTCAGTGGACCTGCGCTGCTTTGCCCTGTCAGGAAACACGGAGCATGGGACTGGGCCACTTGTGGGTTTGGCCCGTTTGTTGCAGCTGCTGAAAACCCCAGAGCGGGAGCAGTTTATCCAGATGGCCTGGAGCATTACTGCAGCCGCAGGAACTGGGCTCTCTGTGAGGGAGTAGCGCAGCCCCACTGAATTTAATGGGATAAAGCCTTGAGGAGACGGCGTAGACCCAGGTGAGGTGGGATGCCATGTCTGCCTGCCTGAAGGAACAAGCCAGGCAGCGGAGGTCCCATCCCAAGGAATGTTACCACAAATTATTTCTGCCTCAGCACATGGCCAGGCTGGTCCCAGGACAGGGATAGCAAAGAAGCCAGTGACAGACGAGGTGTTGGATGACCCCGTCCCTGTCCCCATTCCCCGTCCCTGGTCCTCAGCCCCCTGCCCCAGGTCCCTCATGCTGCTGTGAGAGACAGCAGGGAAGCGGGAAAGCACTTCCTTTGCAGCCAATCCCAGGCTGCCATCTGTCTGCTTCTGACCAATCCCATGTGAGGACCTGTGTTTCTGACCAATTGGGTGCTTCAATGCAGCCTGGCTGCCCCTGAGGGGAGGTGGCAGGCTGAGGGGCGCTGTGGAGGGTTGGTGCCATGTTGGGTGCTGGAGGAGCTGTGTGGGAAGAGCTTGCCATGGTCTGCTGTTTCCAGGTTGGTTTGCCCACCCTGTTTCAGCCAGTGCTGAAGGAGGTGTAAGTGGAGCCTGGCTGTACAGATAGGTTCATACGGTGACTGGCAGAGGTGTCCCTCAGGTATCCGACTTCCCTGAGGGGTAGGCCGTGAGCTGCACTGAGCTTTAAATAAGAGGGCAGCTGACTGTCTGGTGGCTATATGGAGTGAGGCACAAGGGTGTGAGGGGAGATTCCCCTTCCTCAGAAGTGATACAAACTTATTATAGACTAAGGTCTGCTGCCTGCCACTTCAAACTCCTGCCCAGGGCTTTGTGCTGTGACAAAGCTATTGCAGGCAGTCTGGCGGAGAGTCAGGACTTCAGAATAGCTTTTAAAAAGTTTAGAAGAGGCTGCTATGGGCGGGAGTTGCCTTTTCGGCTACTTCACAGGAAGTTGGTCTAATGTTTGCACAACAAGGGACTTGGGTAACAAGGCCTTAACTGTGTTTTCCTTGTTTTAGGTGGTGTACAACCTTGAATTTGTGCTGAAGTTTTTGCTTCGGTGCTGATCCTAATGTCTTCCTTTTGAGGCATTTTGATATTGGAAGTGTTTGAATGGCAGGCCAAGGAAAGCTGACAACATAGGTAGTGTACACAATACGTTTCTATTTATCTGATACATGACTCTATATTTTAATTTCCTTAGTTTTGTTTTTTTCATCACTGAATGCATTTTACAAGCATGACTCTCTTGCTCTGAAAATAATCTAATACTGCTACGCAACTACAGAAATGTGGACCGATGGAAAACATTAGCTTACTCCATTCTGGATTAATTGAGAAGAAGTCCTAATGAAGACAATGTAGTTGTATCTGCTTAAGATGTTGGGGGCTGAATATGAAGGATCAGGGAATAAGTTGTAGAGCTACAGGTTGGTAAAAGGCGACCTCTTTAGAAGGATTTACGTAGAAGTTTAAGTGATAAATCTTTGTCCAACACTTTGTAAACATATTTACTGTGTTCATTCCAGCTGTCAAATTCAGCTGAGTGGGACTGCATCCATTATATTTGGTATTACTGGAAGTGAGGGAAAAAATGTGCTCCCTCAAGCTGAACTCCCACTCATCTGCCTAGAATTTGAAGGCCAAGTGCCTTAGAAGTCCCATATAAAATATATCTGTAATACTCCTCAGTACGTCGTTCGAGTTCTTTTTATACTATTAAGATGCACATTTGGCAGGGAGAAGGAAACAAACTCGGGGAAAATACTAAGATTTGGCTGAACTGTATGTCAGGAAGTGATCCAAACTTTGATTTTGCCCTTTATAAACCACAAAACTGGGTCTAGATTCGCAGCGAATCATTCTCCCATTCAGAGGCTCGGTTTGATGTGGAATTACTGAGTTCTCAGAAATCGAACCCAGGCCCTCGGGTAGGAAAGCCTTTGGAGGCGATACTGGCACAGCTTGAGCTAGCATGAGAGCTAAAGAACCAGAGGGAGCTCCTAGGTACTGCAGTCTCATTCAGTGAGTGATTATTGTTAAAACTTCTGCAGTCTCTTTCCTGAATGTGATCCTTAAAAGATGTAAAAATGGGGTATTCTACCTACAGAACGAACAAAAGGGTTTGGAGACTATAGAGACTTATGGGAAGATGAAATTCAGTGAAAGAGGAAAGAAACCAAGAAGGGTCAAAAGTGGAAGGGAGGGAGGAAAATGGCTATGGTGAAAGATAGTTAAAACCACTTGAACTGTTCCCACCCCCACCCAGCATCCTGGCTCCAGCTCTGTATCAAATTGTTTCTTTGGAAAAAGAGCCAGTCAGAGTACATTCCTCCTCAAGCCCGAGCGGGTGAGTTATAAAAATGGAGAGTAGCGTGTAAATCATTCATGGAGACAGGGAAATAAATAACCCTTTATGCCCATATAAATACTGATCAGATGTTCATAAGGGGAATTTACATGGAGTTTTATTCAGTACTGTCAGCCATTCCTCTGTCTTCCATCATTCCTGGCGTGAAGACAATTCAAAATATGGCGGTGGGGAGAGCAGCCTCTCCACCAATTGATCCACAGCACATCATGTAGAAAGCTCTGAACTTGCCCTCAGTACTGCTGTTATTTTTATTACGGCTCTTAGCCGAGTGAGATCATTCTTCCTGGTTTGCCTCCCAAGAAATAATGGGAAGCAGTATGTTTAGTCAGTGGATTGATTCAGTGATCTATTAGTCTAATCCTGACTCTGCCAATCATCTACTAGGTGACTGCAGGCAAATCACGTCACTTCTTTGTGGCTCTGTTTCCTCTCTGACCTTCTGTCTGTCTTGTTTATTTGGACTGTAAGTTATTGAGGGCAAGGGCTACCTCTTGCTGTTTGTATGTATGTACCATGTCTAGCACACTGGGACCTCTGCGACGGCTTAATCTCCAAGTGGCGCTGCATGTAAATAATAACATTCAGCTCCTCTAGGAAGTCACAGAAAGAGAATGAGTTGGCAGACAGTTGTATAAACTAGTGGCAAGCTAGAAGGAAGTGAGGAAGAGCCTCTAACATGAGCTATTTTGCTAGGTGCTAAACAAGCACAGAGCAGGAAGATATTCCCTGCCCCACAGGTGACAATGTGAGGCGACTTTGACCATCACAAGCTGCCCTGAGCTCTCAGTGCCTGGATTCATAACTTAGGGACACTTACTGAGCATCAGGGACTGAGCCATATGCAATCGTGAGATGCCAGGTGGCAAATGGAAACTAAGGTGACTTACTTGGCCCAAATTAGGCTAAATTATGTGATGTTGTATTGCATCTACTGTGAAGAAGGAATACAGCTGAGGAGCTCCTGCAGGCCAGGTGGAAAGCTGTGGTAATCCAGCCTTGGGTTGTTCAGCTGAGTCCTCAGGTTATGGCTATACTTTCTAGAAGGATTAGGTTGAAATTTCTTTTGTTTTGGGGGAAATCCATGTAATGGCAAGATTCATACCCGTCAGCAGGGCTATACCAGGAATATTTTTCATCGGTGGCAATACTGTCTCTTCCCAAGGATCCTTTTAGCCAGCATTTTGGTTTTGAAGCCCCTCTTTTAGCTGCAGGGATGACACCAGTGTTAGGTAAGTTTTGGTTGTACTTGGCATTCCCTTAGTAGACTGTTCCTCACGGGTACTGTTGAAAATCTATTCATTATTTTACATATGGCTTTTTTGATAGGCCTGATGATTTTTCAGAGACATTTCAGAGATCAGATTCTGGAAATATCTTAAAGCGTCTCTGTTTTGTTCTGGTGGAAATCAGGTGTGGAGATTGGGAAGCGAGTTCCACAGTGGAGCCTCAGATTTTGTTTGCTACTCTGCTCATGTCTGGCTGCTTCCTCTTTAGTCCCTGGAAAAAGGCAGTCTAAAATATGAAAAGAAGGAGGACGATCCTCCATTATGCTCCATAGCTTTTGACATGAAATTCAGCATGTTGCTTTGTTTATGTACTCAGCACCATCTTTCAGAGACTCCTTTTAATTCTAAGTATAACCTAATAGTTAAGATCAGTTTTGTTTTTTGAATCATCCAGTTCAATCACCTGTTATTGGTGATTCTGAAAACAAAATTTGACCCATCAGATGCAGATAAATAAAAACTTGTGTCCCTTTGTTAAAAATGAAATGAGAAAATTGAAATGATAGATGCTGTATGATGTTTTCCTAATGGGGTGATGCATTAAAAGTGGTGCTAGGGATGTCCAGAGGTAAAGGAAGTAGCTACTTAGTTCCGGGCTGATAGACTCATTTCTCTGTGGGGTGGTGAAGATGTTTTGTAACGTACAGAGAACAGTGAGCTATATTTACCCTATTCCAAATAGCATTATCCTCAAAATACAGTGTAGAAGTTTAAATAACAACTGATGTTTTAGGCAGATCAAATACATCTGTGTTAACGGCCATTTGAAGAGGACTCAAAAAACCCCAATCTAGGATGTATCCTTTTTCACTATTTGAAAATGCGTCCTCAGAAATGCTAGTGGTGTAAACAGCAACAACTTTTGTAGTTATTTATAAAGACCACAATAACCACAATTTTGCATTCTGCCATATCCCTTTATACCAGATCCCCTCACTGCTGTGAGGGGCACTGCCCCACATATGATGGCGAGCTTCTGAAATCATAGGGTATGAGTGTATTATAGAGCAATAATTTGGGTAATGTTATAATCCTCATGAACGGGAATTTATGGAAACAGATCCTACTAGTTTTAATGGGAGTAACATGCATAAATCCCTGTGCATGAAGAAGATTAAACTAAACTCTCCAGTTTTAATTATTGGTTACATCACTTTTTTATTTGTCATACGTCATACTTGGTACTTGGTAAGGGAGCCTTGGTACAACTGCTGGCCCACTCTTTAGGCAGGCTGGTGGGTAAGGGCTTGTGAGAGCGGCTACTGTCTCTCCTAGCGACAGATAAGCTGGCTGTGTGTGTTTTGATAGGCACCTCCAAATTGCCTGTGTTCATTTCAGTATCTGTCCTCTGTGAGTCTTGCTCAAAGCCGCTATTTGTAATATTAAAAAAATACAGCAAAATTAGAATGTGTGCTCTGCTGAAGCTTTAGGGAGGTAACCTGTCAATACAAAGTATGTTGTTGCCTATTGCCACAGCATCTGGTGTTGTACAAAAGGTAGTACCAGCTCACGTAGGTATTGCCCAGACTGGACAGTCAGAATGGAACAACCGAGACTGTAAACACAGGCTAATTCTGTTTTCTGTAGTAGAAAATAATATAGGGAAGCATCCTCAGCTTGCAACAATCTGGAATACTCCATTGAAAACTTCAATTCAGCTTATTAATTCACTTGAATTTTATGGTGCTACACTTATTTATGCTAGATGACAATATCTGCCCCATCACTTTTTCAATTGCCAGAGAATGACAATAGTTAAAAACTAACACATATGTGTTAGTTATATGTGTTACATATACTGTAAAGCAGACATCCAGTGAAACACTTGGAAAGAAATTATTTGAAAGTGAGAGCAAATCTAAGCCTGAAATCCAAACTCTGATTAAATTTTAAAAGGTTTGATAAATAGCTTTTAAATTAATTGTGTCTAATATGTCTATGTGTATATTTTATTTCTTGATATGTTTGATTATAATATACTTTGCCTAATATTTGAAATAATTACTACCTTTTTCTGAAATCTGTGTGTTTTCAGTTTTAGTTTAGGTCTTGCAGAAAAGTAAATCAGACAGAAACATAAACATAAAATACAGTAGTTAAATATAAAAATTTAAGTACCTTGAGTCAAAAATAATAAGATCATTGCTATGAAATTAGAAGAGACTCATCAAAGTAAAAGTAACTGTGACTAAGGACTATGAAAATATAAAGGGATTAACATATGTGGTAATAGGGCAATTAAATCCTTAGCTTTTTCACTGTGATGATTTTATAGCATCTTCTTACTGTTGCCAGTTTGGAAGCTGCCAGCAAATATTTTCTTAATTGCAAAGGAGACAATATGTGTCCCACTGTTTCATTCATAACGTTTGATTAAGTTAAAGAGGCTGCACTTCTATTTGAGAGAACAAAGAGTTTGAGATGGAAATAGCAAAGACACATTGTGTGTTTGAAAAAAGATCCCAGGAACAAATGATTAACCAGAAATTTTACAGGAAAAAAAAAGTCTACTTGTCTTGACAGAATAGCCTGATCCTGTAATAAACCCTCCCAAAGTCAACAGTTCATAAAGTCTTTTGTTCTAGTAAAAGGGTCTTTAATTTTTAACACAAACTCACACTTTGGTATGCATGAGCTTAAGTAAAATTAGAAGACATGTATATAATAGGATTTAATGGATTATCATCTGCATTTTCCAAAGATGTCAGCTTCTCTCGGCTCTGATGGAGTAGCACTTAATGTAAATTTAATTTGAAGTGATGTATGGAGGGCTTGAGGTGGTACTCTGTGATTCCCTAACTGCCTGGAGAGGCTCTGTGGGTAGCATCTGGATTTGGCTGCTCCACATGCCCAGCAGCATCTACTAACTAGGATTAATGAGGTGGCCTGTTCACCAGTGATCCAAAGGAGGTATGCTACATTTACTCCCAACAATATGAATAGGAGGGCCAGTTTCCTTTGGGGGCACACTGTTTGATGAAACTTAATGATGGTCTCGATATTAGGTGTCATAAATATACTGTATAGAAAGCACTTTTGCTGTGTCAGATTTAAATGTTATTTAATCATAAAATGGTGTTTGGCTTAGCAGGGCTGAGTTAAAGATCATAATGGCCTCAGATGACATCTTTAAAGCTAATATTTTGCCTAAGTTGGGAAATGAAGTACCAACTTAAAAGATCTAGTATTTACCTTTGAGTCAATTTTTTTTCAGTTTGGGGAAGAGAGGGAGAAAATCTCTGCTTGCTTGCAAAGTTATGAGACAGTCTTGAAAAATATCTTTGCACTTACCTCAATGTGTTTATGTAGAAATCAACAGCTATTAACTTAGGCAAAACTTCTCCGTGTGGTCTCAGCCTCATTTAGGCGTCGGAATTGTATTTTGCCTTTGTGTCTAACTGAGCATTGAATGAAATCGCAGCTAATTTCAAATTCCCTTTGTCATCATGGTTTTCAGCCAAAAGTCTATAATAAATGGTCAGAAGATGAGCTGAGACTGAATGAATAGTGAGTGGTATTCATCAGCCAAACATAGAGTCCAGATCCAATTATATGTATTCATTAAGTGATAATGATATCATGGTCTTTAACTAGGAAGAAAAGAGTGTAATTGAATAATAACAGTTGTACAATCCCAGCGGAACACACTTTCCATCCCAGCACAGCGACCCTCGGGGATGATGCAGAATTGATGGAATTCTATTACTCTTTGATAGATTTATTATGAAGGGCTGAGTGGACTTGCTACTCCACTTTGTCACTCACACTAATCAGTATCGTAAGGCCCCGAGCGTGCAGGCTTTTGTATCCCTTTGACAAAGACAAGGTTAGGGGAGGATGACAGACACCCAGACCTTTACAAACCCATACCGCAAGATGAAATGGGCCAGCTGAGCTCTGAGCTGGGACAGAATTTTAATTTGTTTATCAATGGCTCACATGTGCAACACCATAAGGATATTTGTCAGAGGAGTAACACTGAAGCTAAACTCTTTTGTTTGGCAAGTGGAGCTTGGAAAAATATTTATTGAACTGTAAAAAACAGGGTAAATGAAAGGAAGGTGAAAAGTCTAAATGGAGTGGAAAATAACTTGCATTACTGTGCATAAAGTATAAGGAGGATGGTTATCTTTGTCTAGTTTTGTTTGTTTCAGTTGAAAGAAATTTACTCACAAACTACAGTCTGATCTCTTGTTGATTTAGATTCTGGGGGGGACTCAGACAAAACAGAAGGGGGCAAAATTAATTTCATGTGTTGTTTTTTATTGTTGTTTATTTATAAGAAGCTTCCAGTTCAGACAGATGGATTGCTTCATGCTTTTGCACCATTAAAAAACCAGTAAAGTAAATAAAATACCCTGGCCTTAAAAGCTGGAACTTGTAAATACAGTCTTGGATTTATAAAAACAATCTTGTATGTGTTCAAGTGGGGCTGTTTCTACTATTCATCGTTCCCATTCAAATGCAGGCAATAGGCTCTGTCAGCATGGTCGCTAGCTATCAGAGCCTGCTGGATTCAGAGAAACAGACAATTTGTTGTGCTTCTGATCCGAACAGGAGCTGCAACCAACATTGGCATAAACAAGGCATTGCATAGGAGGCTGCTGCCAGGGTTTGTTTTTTGTCAGTGTTGTTGAATGATAGATATTTCCATCCTTTTCTTCTCTCTGAATTGCTTTTCTTTTTCTTTTTTTAGTGTAGCATTCTGCATTCTAAGAGGGACTTGACAATTCAGAGTCTGGGTTCAGTGTCCCTGTCCATAAAAACAAATAACTCGAGCAGTGCTGCTGTCCTGTGTGGATTTGCCATGCCAGCGCCTCTGTCTCTGGTTGGGATTTGTGTCAGAGGCAGCACAGTCAGCTGTGACTGCAGCAGCAATTGGCTTAGCTGGCTCTGGGGTGAATGTGCACTGTGGACAACGGTAAAGCAGAAGCAGGGATACCAGCGACCAGAATGGAAAGCATTTAGAGAACATTAGTTTCCTACATTTTGTGCTGTGGATTCCCTCTAGGGCTTTTCTCCCACAGAAGCCTTTTTTTCCTTTTTTCTCTCCAGCCAAAGGCACAGTTGTGTGGATGTGTCTGTGAAGCTTGGTTGCCCTGCTGGGTACATCTAAACGGCAAACTGAAGGTGCATCTGGAGCATGGGAAGACATGCCCACACTGGTTATTATCTTGCCAACAAAATCAGTGAAGGGAAGATGACCCAGGTTTTACCATATGTAGCAACCACAGCACAGAGATCCTGGCTGGCTGGTGCTTGGGTCTGGAGCCCAGGCAGAAGCCTGATCCCACATCAGTGTGACTACTGTGTGGTTTTGGTTTTGTCTCTCTTGCTCCCCCTGCACAAGTAATTCTGAGGCCTGGCAGTGGACTCTTGCTCTCTTCCAGGACCAGCCACATCTGTAAACTCTGTGCTTACTGGGGTTCAGTGAAGTACGTTTATTTGGTTAAGGTGCCAGGGGGTGTCTGAATAGTTCAGAACTGCAAATGGTTGTCTGCACTACAAATAAGACCCGCTGTGACAGTGGCCCTTCTGCGTGATTTCCTTTGTATGCTACAACTGTGTGTCTCCCTTTGGGTTGGATGGAGACTGCTTGCCCATGCAGGCATTTTTGTCACTTCTTTGCATCTTGCACAGTCATGTGAGCAATGAGCAGATGGTAGCATTTTGCATCTGTTTTGCAAGAGTATGCCCAGAAAATTGGGTTCTGTAAACAAGAAGGGTAATCCTTTTCAGTGCCATGCATTGTGGTGACAGCATGAGATTTCACAAGCCTCTGTTGCTTTCTAGTCTCTCCCAGGGCCTGGCACAAGTGCCTGTGAACAGGCACTTCCTGTCCTGCTCCGCTTTGCTGCTCTGCTTTGGCACATGGTGATCAACAGGTGTAATCAAGTGGAAGGGGGTGTGCAACACCATCGCTCCCACAAAGGATGACTTCCTGCAGAACAGATGTCATTTGCAGCGTTACGCTGCCTGCCCATCTAAACCCCTCGGTGTCTGGCCAAAGACCCGACCAACTTGCAGACAGGCACAGTGCCTCCCAAACAGATGGGCATGAGCACAGGCAGGCCAAGGACCACATGTGAACATGAAATATGTTGGAGGCGGGCAGTATAAGCAGCCAGGAACGTCACAGTATCTTTCACTCCTAACACCTTCACAACAGTGGCAAGATCAGATCCAGCTTAGAGGTGAGTTAACTCTCAGAAGCAGAGAGAGGAGGCAAGGAGGAGAGAGAGTACAGAGACAGGTAGAAGGATTACCTGGAAGAAGTGTTTTAACGACGTCATCACTCCTGCTTCAGCTAATGCAGAGGAGTGTGTATGGAAAAGGCCAGAATAAATGTTTGTAGCTTAGCAGTATGAATCCTGTTTCTGTGATTTGCTGAGCAAAGTCACTGTAATGAGAAGAGGTGTGTACATACCTAAGCAGAGTTAGACAGAGGACAAGAGGAGAATAATCTGAATAGAAAATCCAGTGTAAAAGCTGTTGTCAGTTCACAGCTGTCACAATGAATCCATCCACCACAACATCTCTTGTACCATTCCAAACACTGAAATATTTTGCAATTTTAAAAAACAGTATTTATTAAAGAAAAAAGGTCTGGAATAAGGAAGCACAACTTATGGTCAATAAAAAAGGCCAACAGTGCCATAAAAATGTTTTAAATGAAATCTGCAGTACATCAACTAGAAAAGGAAGATGTTCCAAGAAGGAAGTCTTACTAGCTATTTTCTTGACAGGTTTTACTTTCAAATGGAAGATCATTTTCCATGAAAAAACACTGTATGTGTGCTTCTGATATTTTGATCCACTGTGTTGGCAGAGAACAAATCATTGCATGAAACTCATTATATGAGTAGGATCTTTGTATTGCAGGGTGGGAATCACAAGCCAGAATGCTAATTCATGCTCTGTGCTACCAGGAGGAGGCAATGGATTGAGTCTCTTGGCACTTACATCCCCTGAGGTCAGTGGAGCCGCCCTGATACTCACCACTGTAAACTGAAGGGAGAATCAGGCCCCCTGGATTTTCACAGGTTTAAATCAAGGCAGCATTCACCTCCAGATATATATATGTGGTTAACAAGCATACCAATGGGAGCAGTGATGGGGGTCATTCACCTGGATGTTCTTTCATGGGAGATATCAAAATAATGATTTCATGTTGACCAGATATTTTGTTATAGGTGATATCAAGCTCCTTTGGAAACAAGGGTTCACATTCTTAGGAGAGTATGTCCGTAAGTAACAATCTGTTCCTTTGGGATCTCCACACTACGGTAACCGAGGAGCCCCAGCACTGCTGGCGTGGCTGGTCCAGGGTACGTGTGCTGCAGCTGAGTGAGGTGGACGCCTGCAGTTCTGCCAGTAAAATGGCATGGAACCTGTTCCTCTGTGTGTCCTGGGATTTACTTCCCACAAGACAGTACAGTGTACACTAGCTGACTTATCTGTGAACCATGGAAACATTTTGAAAAGGTAAAGCAGACAGTACACTGAAGAATCATTTGTCACAAGTAATTGCAGGCAGTCAGAAAGAGCAGAGAGAGTATATGAATCATTACGTAAAAACAGTGAAGGGCAGGCATTTAGTCTGGTCTGTGGCTATAAGTGCAGTGACACAGGTTAGTCCTGGCATGATATACAAATGTTATGTGCAGAGGGACAAGTACAATGAATAAAGAATTCCCGTTTTCTCATTATCTCATGCAGCAGAGAGGTTTTTTACTTCACACATAACTCATAACTTTTAGTAGGCAGGAGATGGCTACATTGAATTAGTGGGAACATTTTGTTTCCTGAATTTAAATATTCTCCCTGTGACAATTTATTTCCAGTGTAAAATCCTGATAGGATGCACAGAGGCAGGGAAATTAGCCCAACCAGCCATTTCAGCTGGCCAAACCTGGGACTGGGTACAGCAGACCCACCACCACCAAAGCACTAGACACAGACAGAGTCTGGCAACTTGACTGTTGATAATGCTGACAGACTATCAGGCATCGGGGAGCAGTATAGATTAGGTCTGGCAACTTCCGGGACTATAAGCAGGACAAGAGCTCTAAATAAGGATCATTAGAAAAATAACAGTGTAAAGAATTAGAAACAAACAAGAAAAAAATTTTTTTAAAAACTTTTGCTTCACAAATCAGTGTTTCCATTCTGAAATAGTAAAAATAATAAAATCCATATAACCGAGATAAGGAGAGAGGTAGATTTGGATCTAGAGTGAAACCTATCATTCAAAAAGGAACAGCTGAGAAATCATGTACAACGCTATTGCTTATGAATTTGTTATAAAGGTAGACGGTAGTGGGAACTGCTGTTCTTATGTCTGCTTCAGGAATTTATTATTTATGGGCAAACACATGCATGATACATAATAACTTTTAGTTGTTCTGTAATTCTCTTCACTCAGACATCTCAAAATGATCTGTAAATGTGGGTAGAATTATTAGCTCCATTTTAGAGGAAGAGGAATTGAGGCCATGCTGTTGGCCAGCAGTTGTCCACAAGGCATGGCTGGATTGAAGTGCAAATGTAGCACCTCGGAGTTCCAGTGCAGAACTGGACAAAAGGTCTTTGAGTATGGGATAAATTGATTTCTCTTACTCCAGTTTTGTATCAGGGTAACTCCACGGGTTGAGACTTCTGATTCACAGTCCCATTTCGATTTAGTCAAAGCAGTTGAAAAGGTTATCACCACTATTTCTCCCCCATGAACAGCTGACAGAGTAAATTTTCAGCCTAAAATACTTGCATAATCATGTGAATAACAAAAATATCTTTAAACTGTTCCAGCATGATTCAGAAGAACTCACAAGCTTTCACTCTCAGTTCCTGGCACCTAAAATGTGAAGAGCTCTGCAAAGTATCCAAGCCATGTCACCCAATAGTTAACGTGTGCCTGCTTCAGACTGGTTCAGTGTAAGCAAGCTATAAAAAAATGTAGATTACTCACACCATACGGCAAGTTCCTTGCAGCTACAGTGTTCTCAGGACATGAAACACTGGAGGCAACACCAAACAACTGATTTTTATCTTTGATGAAAGTACTGAAGAGAATGAAAGCTCTGCTTGTTTTCTTGTCCAAGTATTTTTTTGTCCCACTCCATAGACTTAGCCACAGATTAGGCTGTAGATTGCGTATGTCTCTGTAGCAAAGTGACGAAGTAGTTACTTAAGAAATGCAACTCAGCCAAGCCTCCTCTTCCTCCACAACCTATCAAAAATAAACTGTATGGGGTAGTGGCAATAGGAAATGAATGGCTGGGCTTGATATCACAGGTCATAGTTTAGTCCATCAGCTTTCCCTTTTCTGCTGACAGCCAGTTGTCCCAGTGATTCAAGTAAATGAATAGCGCAAGCTGAAAGTTCTCATTTTCAAGTGAAAATGGGAGGGAAGAAAGTTCCCAGAAATTTGAAATACCCTGTTTTGACATTTTCAGAGCAAAAAGTGGAAATTTCAAATGTTGAAATTACTTTTCATTTCAAATATTCAACTTCTGTATTATATTTAAATGTTGTTAAGAGATAAAAAGGTCAAATTCTAAAAGGCCATGTTAGAATTATTGTTTCAATTTTGCACTGAAACTATTTCCCATGTTGTACAAATTTTCCTTCATTGAAAATTTCAGGTTTCATTTCTGATCATAACAAAGACAAATGTGCAAACTTCAAATCCTTTGCTCAGCTCTACCATGAGTCTCTTCTCTCACTTTCCTCAGAATGGCTCTCAGCCTGAGTCATGAGAAGCCCAGTGGAAGCAGTCAGGAATTTTTAGGAACCAAACAGTGTTCTTAAACCAAGCCGTGAATTAGCCTTTTTGGAATTCACAAACAGAATCGATGAATCGAAACTTTTTGTCGATGGATAAAATAATAAATACATCCTAAGCTTCTCCAAAACAGACAGAAAAGAACACTGCCCATTTTTCTCAAATCTGTTTTTCTGTATACCCCTGTATAAAACAAAAAAAATTAGGGGTCAAGGATCTTTGTAGACACGTTTGTGTATGTTTATTTTCTAAAACTAGTACAGCTAAAACTTTAATTACCAGGCTTCCATTTCCAGTCTTGAGATTATAGACGTCAGTTCTTACAGTTTCACCTCCTTTCCATTTTGGCTGGAATTGACTATCGTCTCATCTGTCCTCTCTTCTGCAATGTGTATTTTCCTGGCTGTGATCTTTGCTGTAACTGGGTTATTCTCTAGCTATTTCTGTACTGACTTACTGAGGCGGTGTAAATCTTGGTGCCTGCAAAAGACCAAAACTCTGAACTTCAGTGGAACTGAAATCTCACCTTCATCTGGGTCTGCAGTCTGTATAACATTTTGTAACCCATTTGATTTTTTTCTTCCTATCCATCTCATGTTTTTCCTTTGTTAAACAGCTGCAGTAGCTACCTTTGAAGTGAAGGATCAAGCTCAAAATCTTACTGTTTTACAAGTGAAAAGAGAGATTTGGAATGTAATGTCTTTTTCAGCCTTAACAATAACATCACTGCCAGCAACTCTGTAACAAGGACTGTTATACTCCCACTCCTACTTAGTGGCAGAAATTGGTCTGTTTTATGTTCCTGCTCAGACATTTCCATTCATCTCTGCCTTGCTTTTAATGGCCCAATCTGTACCACTCTCGTTAGTCAGTGTTTACATTCATGGTCCATTTGGGTGGAACGATTTCTCACCTGAGAATTGCACAGCTATTGTTCTGCTTAGGTTTTGTGCACTGACTTTATTTTATGCTGAATCTGGCTATGGGTGGCCTTGTGTTTTAAGATATCGGTATGTCTAAGCGTTGAGTGCTGTTGTGACAAACACCAGCTTGGTTGGCACACGACAAATGGTATAGGCAGATCCTGTAGCACATCACTGTGTTACTATACCCTGCTTGTGGAAGGGTCCCTATCGCCTGTCTAGTACCATACACAGAGTGTAGACTGGTGCACTTTCCCCTCCAGGATTGCTTTTGAAAGAGTTCTGTGGGTAGTCTAGACAGTGTATGCCATATAAATAGATGAAGGTTATTCTGGGTATCAGCACGTCCCATTTTTGCAGGACTCTAGGAGAAGTTTGGGAAGATAGGTGGAGGAAAAAAGTATAAAAAAAGACTTTCTGAGCTTATTGTAATGTATTGGGGTTTTTTTTTGAGGCTGCCAAGCACTCTTTCCTTTTCAGCTGTGGAGTTTTCCAGCCTCAGATGAAGCTGAAGAAATGAGTTGATATTTTTATTGCTGACAAATAGCCCATCAGAGATGACTTTTGAAGACAGTCAGAACACAGTGAATTACATACACACCAAAGGGTGGCTGAATCAGGCACCTGCAACATGCAAGAACCCCAGTAACTGTAACAATTGAGCAACTGAGACCATTTTATTTCAGCCAAAATCTTAGTGAACAGCTGTTAATTCGAAGTGATTTGGTTTTGGATTTTGTTTGAGGTTTTTTTTTGTTTGGGTGGGTTTTTTTGTTTTTGTTTTGTTTTGTTTTTAATTGGGCTGGTTTTTTCATTGCAGTTGGCTTAAATTATGCACCTCAGCTGCTGATTTAAATTTAATAAGAGTTATTATAGGATAATTAGATATCAAAGGACTATTAGGAATGTTTTTAAATTTAACAGTGATACTTACTACACATCGATAAACATAATAATCAATGGGCCTTTAATCACACAATTTTTTTGTGAAACTTATGTTGAATCTTACTCAGATATAATTTAAACTGACTCAAACAGATACTCAAATATCTATTACTGTAAACCAGCAATTTGTCTTGCCTAAGCACTGCTTGCATGAATAATAGTACATAGCTTTTTAATCTGAGTGATACGATGGCCTGGCAGGATCTAGGACGAGCACTTCTGGGCAGATGTGATACAATTGTAGGGTGGAAAAAGTGGGAAAATTGGATGGAAAAATGGAAATTGCTGGTGAAGCTACCTTTGCTTTCACATTGCTGACATTTTTCTAGTCATGGCTGCAGATGGGTATTGAATAGCATTAACACATTCATGGTGAGTAATGCAGACTGGAGAACATTGTACCGTGTGCCATATTTTATAGATTACTTGCAATTTGGGAGGAAGGGAGAGGAGAGATAAGACCTAACTTTACTTACTAAGGACCTGAGCTTCAGAGGTTATGACTCCTGTTGAGCATCTGTGAGGAAATAACAAGGGTGTCTACTTGACTCACTGTTTGACATATGCGAGGCTAGGTAGAGGAAGCTGTTCTACACTGTAAAGATAGTTGGCCTTAAGAAGACGTATATTGGATGAGATGATAAGAAACAGATCTGAAGGAAAAGAGGGAAGAAGAGGAGTGGGAAAAGGGAACTGCAAAAAGTAACTGGTCACTTGAATGAAAAAAAGACCCACCTCAATGCATGTGTGGTTTATCTGTCATCGGACCCCCAGCAGGATGAATGCTCATGACCTAGCAGACATGCAGCCAACCAAGTAAGATTAAGCCTAGTCAGGCTGACCTTCTTCTGTCTGAGCGCTGCCCCCTAGCAGTGTGCTAACAAGGAAATCCATAGTAACTGGATTAATTAAATTCATCCCCACTCCACCCCACTTACTCTTATTCCTCATTCTGAAGGCTCTTGTCATGTAAAAAAGTTTGAAAAAAAAATTGAGCAAGCAGTACCAGATTCCAGCTCTGCTGTGGAAAAGCAGCCTCCTAAAGCCAGGTGTTATATCGTATGTACAGGTGTTTGGATGCATAGGCCTATTTGGCCTAGATGGGTATCATAACTATGTGTGCCAGAGACTAGAAATAGAAGTGAACCTACTGTGGCACCTGTATATCAGGCAATGTTTTCAAGGCAATGCAGAGGATGCTAGTGTTTGGTTGGTCCTGATTTCAGTCTGCTTCACCTCACACACACTTTTTAAACAAAATCATTCTGTTTTCTTTAATGTGCTGTTCTTTCTTTGCTAGTGGGAACTATTCCTTAGCGTTTTCGGAATTACAGGACTGTATGCCCTTCCTACAGTAACCAAATCCCCAGTCTGAATGGGATTTCAGCACAATAATGGGGAAGTTGGCCACCATTTAATTAGCTGGTCAAAAAAGAAAAGAGAAGTCACCGGCCTGCAAGTGATGGAAGAAGTCACCGGCAGGAGTGATAAATTTATTGTTTGTGTGTTTCCATTGTGGCTTCTAGAGCAGTCATGAGCATCTTGTGTTCCACCTTTCCCTTTCACAAGCATCCTCTGGACAGCTGACCCTCATGTGCATGGCCACAAGGCAGCTTGCATCCTTTCTAGGAGGACATCCTCCAGCTGAACTCAGGCTCTGCCTTTAGACCTTCTGTACAAGCTGTGCGCCTTCATTTGTCCTCTATTGGCTCCAGGCACGATACTGGGAAAAACATGTATTTCGCAGTTCAGTTGCCTACTTTGATTGTAAACTCTGGGGAACAGGCAGGCTGTTGCTATATATATTCAGCACTTCCTGTGCTTAGTTCTCTGCTCAGCCGTGTCCTCTGTGTGGCTTTATAATGCCAATAAATAATAATACTAGCAAGAGACTAAGGGCCAAACCCATTTCTGGCTTTGTTGCTGTGTTGTCAGTCTGGAGTCAGCTGTGCCATTAACTTTTTCATGGTGTGGTTCTTTTCTAGTAAAATTATAAGGTGAAACTGCAGTGGATTTATTGATTTTATTTGATTTCTTTAAGTGATCTAGCATCTACTGAAGTAAAAGATGAAGTCCTGTGAAGAGGAGCAAAACCAAGCTTGGAGTTGTTGTTGATCTACCTCTCTGAGATTTGGTATTATTTTTTCCATCAAGGGTCTGGATACCAAATGTCAGCTTGTAAACTGTCTGTAGCTCCAAATGTGAAGTCCATGAACAAATTCCTACTGACTTCGGTTAAGAACTTGGAGAATTAGTCCGAGTTACTAGGGAGCTATTGCCATATTTGTGAGAGGCAGCAAGGTACAGTGCAGAATTTCTCAGCTATCAAAAGGGTCACAAAAGACAATCAAGGAGATCTGAAAACCAAAAATGTTATTGTAGTCTGAGGCAAAAACTCTTCTTAGCCTTCTATTCTGTCATCCTTCATGCTTAAGTATTCCCTGTCAGCTTTGTAAAATACATGCACAAGTACATTTAATTGACTTACTTTTGTTACCCTTGGTACAGGTGTAGGATCTTACTGTTATCTCTCTGGTAATGTTTTTGTATAGCATAAACCTCACCAAGCTGGAATAAGTGTGAACGACTAATCATGTGTGGTTGTCCCTCTAATACTAACTTAACCTTGGAGCCAGCAACAGTGTTTGTGTTAGAATCTCTTGGGATAGGTTCAAGGCTTTGGTATATTTTTAAGAATCACTGGATCTGGATTTATATGAATTTGTGTAAGTCATCTCAGGGTCAGAAGGGCTGCTACAAATGCAACTGATCTGGGTTATGATGTCTGCTTCCTCTGCAGGTTATCAGCCTTCAGCTATGACAGCACAACTGCTGGTGTAATGAGTCATTAACCCAGCTCAGTCAGAGTGATCCTGCTTCACAAAACCTTGTACTAAAACTCTTTAAGCTAAGCCAAATCATTTGACAGATCTGTACTAACTAATGGCTACCTGAACAGTTGTGTTGGCCGCTCTAAGGGGACGATAATCTCCAGTGGGTGTGGAGGGAGCAGGGAAGTGCAGCTGCTACCTAGACCAGCTACAGCATCGTGGTACCGTGATAAGTTACCCTTATAACTAACATACTTACTCTTTCCTTCTGTACAATGCAAAGAAAACGACCTGGTCTCAGGATGTCGCAGGGACTGGCTCGTTAGTATTTATACTGCTCAAACATTGCTGCCTGAAGGCTCTATTTAGTCCAAACCAAATGTGTTGTGATTCCATATGCCAGGCTGTGCTTGAAGTGAAGGGATAGCTCACGTCCTGTAAGATGCGCTGTCAGACATTATGAAGAGGGCGTATTAGAGACAACAAAGTATTTGTTGCTCTAAAATTGGGAGGATCATTGAACTGCAGCAAGGGAAATTTGGAAGGTTTTGCCTGTTTTAAAAATGAATTTACACGTGACAAATGGTGACATTTATAAACTGTTGGAGAGGGCCCTAAAATAAAGAGAATGGAGGTTGAAAATATGAAGACCAGCCTGGAAGGAGATCAGGAGGAAAGATATTAATAGCAAACCCCTCCCTGAAATGCAGAGAAGTAATAAAAGAACTCGGAGAACATTCCTATTGGTGGATTTTTTTTGCTATGACCCTTCTCAGAACATTTCATTTAGTTCTGCTGCTTTACAAAACACTGTCGTCACTCAGATGGGTTGTGCATGACTACAAGAAAAAGGGCAGACCTCTCTAGAGCAAAATCTCACAGCTCAAGGTAAAGTCCCGCTGCCTTCAGAGGGGTTCCTTTGGGGCACACTCAGCAAGACTCCCCAGCTTTGTATTGAAAGCTAGTCCAGGTTCAGCACATTTCCTCCATGGCTCTGCAAGAGTGTAAATGTGGAGGCTAATCAGTGCTTGGGCAGCAACCTCCAAAGCGAGGCATAGAGTACGGCTCTGTTCTGAAGAGATTGTTATGGACATTAATGGTTTCACCCTGTGCATCTGGTATAAATCTGTGGCCTTGAAGAAATCCATCAGCCAGCAGTGTAGTACACAAAAAGCAAGTCTTAAGAGAAATGAGTTGGATTCTGTGCCTCCTTCTGCATTTTTAAGAGAAGTATTTACTAAATAATCATTATGAAGACTGATTTTATATACATACATATATGTGTGTGTGTATACACATAAATATATTTATGTATATGTCTGTGTACATATATATATAAAACCCTGTTGGTACCTGATAATACAGTTCTTTAATGAGGAAGCAAAGGAGTACTGGTCAGAAAGGATGCACAAGGAAGTGAAACTCCAGCTTACCTTCATAAACAGAATTTGTGGATGTTAGGTTGCTGTTTTTTTACATGTAAGCCTTTGATTTGAGAACCACCAGCATCCAGTAAACATCCAGTAAACATTATTGACAGAATAACTTTTCAGGAGGGAATCACAAAAATTGCATTGACATCTAGACATTGTTAATAGTTATTTAGTATAATAATATTCTATTTTTTTTTTACTTAAACAAAAGCATTTCAGATGTAACTGAAAATCTTCAACTCTGTGATTGGAGAAGGGACGTTACTGACTCAGAGGTAGTCAGTACCTTCCTTTCTGCAACGATAGTGCCCTAATATCCTCTAGTAATATAAACAAATACTGTACAGGTAGTATGTGTTAGCTTGAAAGGTGAAACCAAGGTCTTGAAAACGTGGGGGAATATCTTTTGATCTTATTTTAGATAGCCCTGGCATCTTGGCTACAACTGGATTATTACATTCACTCTTCCTGCATTCTTTTTGAGGTCTCTGTGAACTACATTTTTCACTTTCCCTTCTGAATAGCTGACACTATTGTGGTATCACAGTATGCTGCTAAATAGCTGATTCCTGCTACTCTGTATGGGGCTGTATTTCTGATGAATCCCAAATAAATCTTCAACTAGGAAATGCTGCATAATGTCAAATTATCATTATTATTACAGATCTGGAGACTCCATTAACAATATCATAAAAATCAATAATATGCCTGAGATTCTTTAAGGTATAAAATAAGTCCTTTTGCAAAGGGAAGTCACTCTCTGGCATGTGAACTGGCTGTGGAGAGAGAACCATATCCCATGGTATTTTGTTGTTCCCAAGTGAATCCTCTTTCCTTTGAGATTTGAGTGTGGTTTAAATGGCGATTCTCTGTAGTTTGCAAGACCTATAACAATTTCTTCTCCCATTTTGTTTTAAGAACTCTAATAAATCGTAATCTGGTGTGACTGGGGAGCCTTACAGCTATGGGGTTTGTAAGCACCATAAAACTTTCTTCACTGCTGGTTAGCAGAGATGGGAGCAGAAGCAATCCAGAGCATGTCAAGAATGTCTCTCTTGCATGGATAAGCTTAATAAGGCAAACTTGTTGAGGGAAAGCACTGAACTGATTCCAGAACCAATTACGAAATGCAGCAAACAAATAAGCCTTGGTGATTTGAATGACTCAGGTGATCCACCTGATTCATATGCTAAAACCCACATTTTCCTTAGTTACAGACTTGCTATTATCTCACTGAATTGGAGCAAAAGCTTTCAGAAAATCACTGCCATCCACTCATTTTAAGAAGTGTTACAGTAGATGCTCGGAACTACAGTAGGACTGTTAGAAGATGTGGGCCAGCTTTATCAAAATGGGTAGAGAGTTTGGAGGCCCAGTCAGAGCAGTCCTAAAAGGAGCCTGATTTTTTCCATAAAGTGCCAAGTTCTCTTCTTTGGAAAAGCAGCAGTATTAAAGGTGCATGCTGATACTGTGAGTGCATTTTGAAAATCTTGGCCATGTGATTTGGCTGTTAGCCAAACTAGCTACTAACTACTTTTTATTTTATTATAAAGCAAAGAAAAGACAAGTGGGACTCCCATTGTCTGGCCAACAGACTGCTCTGCTGCCAACTCTGTGAGTATTGCTTGAGTAACCAGAGACCTGAAATGATATTACACAGCCATAATTCAAGATTAATCTACTTTAAGGAAACAAGCCACTTGATTTTATATTACAGCCAAAATAACCCTCAACCGTCCATTAAAAGGATATTAGGAGCCCTTGCAGTGAGAGAGTCCTGCAGAAAAAAATGGGATATAATTATGTTAATTATGTTATCTCTAAATGCTGTGCTGTAATATAAAAGGGAGCTAAATTGGAGTTGTTTGAAGCAAACTTAATTCTGATATTCCTGAATGGGAGTGTTGGAGTTTATTATTTTAAAGTTGATTTTATCTGTGTGATTTTCCTGGGCTGTTAAATAGGCAAACTGTGTCCGACTGGAAAAATCTTGTATGAAACATGGTATAGCTACCGCTTTAGTTTGCCTGAAGAGCTAGTATCTTCAGATTCACCACAGTGACTTGGATTTTGAGTTAAGGGATTGATTAATAACAGAAGGTGCCATCCTGACGTGTGAACCAGCACAGTACTGGAACGAGACATACTTTGCCACTGGATTTCACAGATGCTTGCTGAGAGTAGAGGAATTTTGACATACAAGAAACCTGGATTCCCCTCACGTTTTGAGATACGGTCACAGCCTTTCCCCCCGACTCTCTCATTTCAGTCCCATCCACTTCTCTACTTTCTCTTTTCTTCTTGGATTAGTCCTGCCTCTCCCAAACATTTCTTGCTTCTCACCCATTACTCCCTCCTTCCCCACTCTGCTTTTCCCCAGCTTTTTGTCCTTATGTGGAGAATTTCCACTAATTTAATCTCAGTTTCTCTCTTAACCTCATGATCTCAGCCAATAAAGTTCTTCATCTAATATCACTCACCCCCTGATTTCCCACCTGCTAGTTTCTTCCAGTCCTGCATTCCCTGGTCCAGTTCTCCTTTCTGCCAGCTATTACGCCAAACCTTCACCAGCTCTCTGTGTTCTCGTCTATACTGGTCGATGGTGCCCCTCTGTGCAAGCCGGGGTTCTTGTCTCCTGGGTGTCTCACTGCTTTTTGCTGCCTGAGTGCTAGGAATGAAGTAACTAACGGTAGCGGAAGGAGAGAGAGAAACTTCATGAGACTGGATTTCAACTCATATCTACAGGATCTGTGAAAAGATTGCCGACATCTAGAGGGTGTATTTTTATTTCTATGTTTTAGTCTTGGCCTAAAGTCAAACATTTAATGGTTCTGAAGTCTAAACATACTTTAGGAGAGGGTAAAAAATATGACCGTGTAAACTGCCACTGAGGAGAAGACTTGGGTGAGATGCCTCCTCTAGCCCGTACCTGTCATCTGGGCGCTAACCAGGAGGGGGGGATGTTCTATGGGAGGACGGCACAGGTAGAGCTGCTCAGCGTTGCTGCTGTGCTGCACTGTGCAACAGGGGAGTAAAGCGGAGGGAAGAGTTGGCAGCAAGTCGAGAAGATCCCCAGTCTGTTGACATCTCTTTTTTTTTCATCTTCTGGCTTAGAACTTGCGACTGCTGGGCAATGAGTAATTAAGTAATTTTGTAGCTCTGCAAAAGCATCTGTAAAAAGGACGCTGAGACCTATAGCAGACGACAGTGTCACAAGCACTAGGGTTTGAGGGCTTCTGTCACCATTGCAATGTCTGTCGTAGTGCTGAGCACTATGGAGAGCCTTTCTGGAGAGCCACATCCATAGCTGTGGGTTCAGTTAGTGAGTAAACGATGCTGCAGTGGACTCCCTTTCCCCAGCTGAGAGGATCCAGAACTGCACCCTTCATGGTGTACTCTCTTTCAGCCTTGTCACATGCATGGGCATCATGGATCAAACTGTCATTGAGCAGCCTCATGGTACAACCCTTAACCAGCTCAGCACTGGTGAGGCTTAGCACTTGAGCTCAGCATGAGTCTAGGTATGTTGGGAAGGCAGGCTGCCCTGGTGTAGGTTAGATCCTGCCCTTGAATGATGATAAAATATGCATGAGATTGCTTCTGTGAAGCATGGTGTGTCCAAGAGCAGACTCAGTGGAGACAGTGTGATTTCCAACCATTTGTGACAGGAAACAGAATGCAAAATGCCCTGTTGGTCCTAGTACTTCTTTACCAATCAAATGCATTAAAGACAAATATAACCCAAATTACAAAGCAGATAACCCGCAGTAACAATTCAGATAGCACATGGGATGAAAAAATAATGTAGCTAAAAAGTCATAAAAATGAATACTATTTGATTAGATCCAAACCAGTGGTATCAACTGATTTTGCTCATTTAACCTGTCTCCTGATCGCGGTACAGCCGTCATTTAGCTGCAGGGTGGATGTGTTCATACCGAACTATTAATCTGTTTCAAAATGCCATAACATTTCCATGAAGAACTTCCTAATTTTTTTTCCAGAAATTAAATGTCTGTTTAAAGTTCATTCCCTCCTGCTGCAACTAATTGAAATGAGATTTGGTTTATCTTTATGACATGAAAATGAGATTGAGTTTCATAATAATAACAATAACGATAACTCTATAGATTTTAGGACTAGTAGTTAATAATTATAGTAATATGTGGAGATTAGAAAAGAGTAACGCAGCATAAACAGTCCATTGTTATTTGTTGAGATGTGGGATTGGGTATCAGTTAATACCATTTTTCTTATTTTGTATCTGTTTTTTGTTCTCATTGAATTTTAGTCAAGTGCATTAATTAATTTTGCCCCAGTATATGATAGTTTAAGTAACCTTTTTTGAACTAGTGAACAATCTAACCCATAAAAAATGGATTTTAAAAAGGGAAAATTCTTGAAAAGCAAAAAGCCGAGGAATATAAACATTCAATGGCCATCTATGCTCCTCGGCTCTCCTGGGGGTATATGGTCAGGAGTTGGCCCTGCGGGCGACTGTAGCAGCTTTTGCTGCAATCTCAAGGTGAACCTGAAGGTCCTTCCTTCCCAGCTGATGCGCTGAAGTCAGGAAGGGACAGAAGGGATCAATGCTTTGCCCAGAGACTAGCCCAGTGGCTTGCATGCTAGGGCAGAAATCCTGGGGGTGCTTCCTAGTTCTGTTTGAGGACGGGTTTTTAACCCAAAGTCTTTTAAATCACCTAGTGCCCAAACGTACACAAAACGCTGGTAGAATGAGCTCCATTTAGAAATGTTGTGAGACTGGTGTTGTGCCAAAACCCTCTGCTAGAAAAGAGTAGTTTTTTTGGAAATGCTGACTATGTCTTTCTGTATATATATGTATATGTGCTGACTATGTCTATATGTATATATATGTATATACATATCTACATATAAAATACATACATGTATTTTAATGATTACTCAAAAATGTGTTTGGCATCTTCTGAACAATCCTGGGAGTTGTGTAACTGTTATGATTTTGGGTATTTCCAAGCTTACGCTGCTTATTAAGAGGGTAATGATATCAGGAAGAAAAGCAGGAATGTACCCCTGCAAACTGAAAGGGTGTATTCCAGAGAAGATCTGCATGTCTGTTCTTCCTCATGGCAGTTTTCTTTTTTTGTTTTACCTTCTTTGGTTGTTTTTATTCACTGAAGCTGAAAGTCATACAACCCTCCATATCTGGAAAAATATAACCCCCTCTGATAATATTGCCTTTAACCATGCTAGATTTACCTTATAATATAAATAACTACTGATTGCACCAGGCTTTTGGGGAAGTAAAGCAGTGTTTAATGTCAGTCAACAAGAATCTGGTCCTTAGTGCTTTGAATTGTAGTGCCTTCTTTCTTATGATAGAAGTCAAAGAAAATAAACATAAGGCATGCAGTGTATGGGGAGACATCTCTGGGCTAGCTTTGCAGTACAGCAGTACACTGTGATATGCCACGAGCAGATCAGTGAGATCAGCAGAAGAGGTGAGGAGACAGCAAACACAGCCCCTAGGTTTATGTTTGAAATGATTTATATTAATCTGTAGAAGAGAGGGGAGAAAATCTGGCCAGTAGATTTGAGACTCCTGACACTTTATGAAATTCAGATTTCTCAACCAAAGCAGGAGAAAAAAAATGATTTTGTGGATCTCCATCCATGGTAGGTACAGATCAGAACAGTGACTGTAAAAGCTCTCAGCACTCTTAGATATAGGACCTTTTTGCCTTGTGGACATATACCAGCCCCTCTGTGTGCCTCAGAGGAGGAAAGCAGAGGCTAAAGATTTGATCAGGATGGGAGAGGGCTGGCCAGGAGGGAAGCTGCCCATGTGGTGGGGGCTTGATAGTTTGGGGAGGAAGGGAATTGTTGTTATTGGAAGTAGGGTCTCCAAGGGGGACTCAGCTGAGCCCTTTTGGGAGGGAGTGGAAGGAATTAGTTGACACAAAGGACAATTGGCTGTAATGGCTCTTTCAGATGGTTATGTTTTATTGTGTAAATGCATGTTTATAGGCTTTTTTAAAAT
The DNA here is from genome assembly GCF_035582795.1 of Mycteria americana. Lineage (NCBI taxonomy): Eukaryota > Metazoa > Chordata > Aves > Ciconiiformes > Ciconiidae > Mycteria > Mycteria americana. The sequence goes on along the minus strand of NC_134371.1, from coordinate 67,354,171 downwards.
GCAGATTAAACACCTAGCACTGCATTTAGGCGTTTGGAAGAAAGCATGTCATTGACTCAACAAACCACTGCCCCTTCTTTTAAGCTGCTATGTTCCCTCATGGTAAAATGTGTTTGGGCAATGTTTAATGTGTGTATTGCATAATCAAAGTAGTCGGTGATGCTGCTGGCAGAGCTAAGGCATCAGAGGAGATACACCGATAACCAGGATCTGTGAAGTGTCTTTGAGGATCTAGACCTAAAGATTGCCCTTATTATTGTGCACATGGTTATAAGATGGAAATGAATGCACTGCGTTTGAGTTGGAAGCCATATACTGTTTAATTGTAAGTGCTGCCTTACGAAGTGTGGTTTAGATTTTGTCTGTGCAAGTTCACTGACCTTAGTGGGACCAAGTAACTTCAGCAGAGTATGGTTTTGTTTGAGAGAGTCTTTTACACATGCTGTTCTGCTTCCAGAGCTGTAATCTATCTTCTCTTGCTTTTACTGCTGACTCATGGCAGTTTCAGTGAGGAAAAACATAGGCCTCTGGTTTTTTATTACCCCTGTGATTAGCTTATAGTATGGACAGGTTGGTTTGAATCATCTCTCATGATGGTGCAAATTAGAAATAACTCCACTGAAGTGATCGGATGGACAGACACTTCACACTGGTATCAGTGGGGGGAAAAGCAGGCCTGATGTTTGCCAAATATTGTCCTTAAGAACAGAAATTAGCTATGAGCAGAAGGAGTTAAAAGGTTTTTGAGTAAGGAAATAGATACTTTGTTCTTTGGGACTTAGTTTCTACTTAATGAAGATGATTCTACCTGTCCTGTTGTGGTAGACTGAAGAATCGGGTCCAAATATTCCTCTTAAAACCCCCAGTTAGGGGAATCAGCAGTGCTGTGCCTTCTTCACATCATTCCACATCTTGTGTCAGCGCTACTGCCCGGAGCATCCTCTTTTCAAGAAGGATTGTGCTCAGTACTTTTCTGAATGCTTAAAAAGATTTTTTCTCTCTTTAAACCTTTCAACACCATCATCCCAGGAAGTTTTGCAGGAGATGAGATTAAAATACACTTTGAAACCTTTGAATGGTCAGGATGGCTTCTGTGGGAACACATGGGGACCATCCTGTCCCTTCAGAGCAGCCTGTCTGCCTTGCCAGCCCTCTCACTTGAACCCAGGTCTCTCACATGAAGCGAGAGCACAATCAATAGGCCATAAGGGCAACCCCAGAATAAATTTTCAAAGACATGTTCTTAACTGTCTTCACAATAGGAGATATAATGACAGTGCTGACATGGAATGGCAATGAAAGACTCCTGTAATAGGGCTGGTCAATTTTTTTCTGTGTTTAAAGGAAAATTAGGTTTTCTACTATGAATATTTTTCATGACAGGTGCTCGCTTTCCTCTAAGCATGACAGTGTCTTGTTAAAAAACAACACTTCCAAACTGATGTATTTAATTTGAAAATGAACGTTTTTCATTTTTTGTTACCTGACAAGAAGTAGGAATTTTGCCAGGAGAAAACACTGATGTAGATAGAAAAAAAGACATCATTTTCTTAGGAAACAAATTACTGTTTTCTGTTTCACTCTGCCTTGTACCTGTAGACAACTACTTAGATCATGAGTATCAGTGATAGCCATTTTAAAATTATGCCATATTTTAGGGAGGCTGTGTGTAAAAAATATATTATTAAGCACAGCTAGTGCATATGGGAGTTCCTAGGACATAATCAGGGAAAGTGACAGAACCAAAACCTAGAATTCATAATGCGAATTAAAATTCTGTCAAGAAATATGGCAAATTAGCTCCCTCTGAGCTCCGTGGTCTCATGGGGGTTCCAGAGTCCTCACCACTACTAGTTAACACTTAGGATGACTGTGACTGTAGCACACTCATGTCGTATATTATGATCAGGGCAGAATCCAGAATGAGACCAGTTGCATCCCCACTGGTTTAAATATATATTTGTCGGTGTTTTTTAGCAGCTGCTTCAGGTATGTCTGGGAATCAGTGGCATATCTGCTTATTGCACAGGAGGTGTGAATGAAGCCTGGAGGATAGCCTGATGAGAGTGCCTGGTAAGACAATGTATGACGTCACTTGCGACTTTGTATTTCTTGGCTTGGGTTGTCCTGAGCTACTCTAGCTGTAGTTGCATAGTTAAGTATTTCTGGTATCTTCTGAAGAGAGAAAAGTTGCTAGATAAGGGACAAATTTAGCCATAAGAATAATTTCTGTCCCCATACGTGGTGCACAGATTTGGTATCGACAAAAATGTTTGATGAAACATACTGGACTCAAACTACATGGTAAATCTTTCAAGTAATGTTGAACACAGAAAATGTTAATCTTCATTATCCAAGGAGCCTGGCTTGTTCACGTAGCATGGTTTCTTCTATCACATTTTTAATAGATTTAGACATGTTAAAGCTGTAGGAGCTTACACAAAGAAAGAAATCTCTTTAATGGCATTGCAAATGTTCACTCAGTAAACCAGTACATTTGGCACATATTTAATAAGCCTTTGAGCAACATTCCCTGGAATCACTTAGAATTTCCTAAAGGACAAAAATCTCATTATACTATTAACTTTTTAGTGTTGAGGTCCCCATATTTACTGAGGTAAACGTGTTGTACTCTTTTAACACATAGTTGAATTATCATAAATATTTTTAAAGGATGACACCTCAGACAGTTCATCAGATCTTAATTTCTCCTGTTATGTTTCACAGAAAAGGAGGTCTTTGTTTTTCTTAGTGAACTGAGTGCAAGCAGAATGATACTTTGATTTCTTAGAACTACCTCAGGAGGCATTGTAGCGTCAGTTAAACATATAAGGTAGCCCTTGGGGATGAATACAACACTTATTTCTACCCAGTAAACCATGTCCTGGTTGGTAGCAACTACTGCTAAATGACTGACAAGGGGAAGCTTTTGATGTGTCAGCCGAAGGTAGTCTTGGTAGGCTTATTGTTTTGCTATCTGTGCAACACTCTCCTCCACAGTATGGGGTAATGTCCAGAGGAGTCGCAGCGTCCGCACCAAACCCCTTGCTATGGCAGCAGCCACTTCAAACATAGTTTCATGAATAGGAGCTCATTTGACCCTTGACCACAACCAGCCTCTAAATTGGCAGACAGAGAATCAGAGTAATTTGTATCATTTCAATTAGTTACTAGCTGCATAACAGGGAGGTCATGACTTTTTTGGGATGATTATTGCCCATGGCAACCAAACTTCAATGTACCATCAGTTTCCAAATACTTTCACTTAATAAATGTAAGTTCATAAACAAGGCCCAATTGTTGGGGACACAACAAAGCTAATTATCTGTGCTGCTACCAAGTGAGCGGAAGATGACATAACTTTGTCGGCAAAATCCTTTTTATTAGCAACAAAAAAAAAGTCACTGATAAATGGCTTTAATAATGTTGGCTGAATGAACAGTATTGATCTTTGACTATGTAAAACGGCGAGGAAAGGCAAGTTTATGTAAGAGCACTGTTGTTGTACTATTGAAAGCAGGCTGGTTTTGTTTCACAGTTTGTTCTATGCACCAAAATTCTGAAATTCTAAAATCAATGTTGCCATTGTTGGGCCAAAACAGCACACCCTTACCACAGACAATGCAAAGAATTTCAAAATATAGATAGCTCCCTGATACATACAGATCGGATTGTAAGAAACATTGGGTTGTTTTTCCTTCTCGAAGAAAGGGCAGCTTGTTCCAGGGTGTAGACAATGGTGTGTCTACATGCCTGTGAAACTTCATGAACCCAGTGCAATAATTCAAGCCTTTGATTTGAAAAATGTTTTTTATGTCTTCCTCCACATCTGCAAATACCTCCACTTTCCCTTGATGCCAGCCAAGAGTTGTTAGCAGGCGAATGTTTTCCACTTGAGGAAGAAAAAAAAAAGTTAGGCACGTACATAAGTTTTGCTATTTGGCTTTTGTTTTTTGAATTAAAATAAAGGTTTCCTTCTTTCATGTCACAATCTATTAGCCACTGGGATACCTGGTATCACAGTTCTTTCCCCTTCACCCCTGCATTTGTAGCAGATTTGACGGTGTGTGGAAACCAACACAGGCACTGCGCTGTGACTGCGTCACCTGCAATCAGCCGGAGATGCTGCTAAGATTAATCATGACAGTAGGCAATATTTCCAACATTATTAGAAGAGAAACCTAATATTTTGGGACATCAGGGATCTCTGAGCTGTTGTCCATCAAACTGAGAACCTTCATTTTCTACTCCTTGGATGGGTAACCTTAAGTTTTAACCATTTCACAGACAGAAGATTCATACATATAAACACACAGGCACACTCAATATACTGTGACAGATGCATAAAGTTAATCCTGGGTACTCTTTGTAGTTGCTCTCAGATAGTTGTAGAAATAGGGACATTGTGGTCAGACCAAGCCTCTGTCTCCTCTTTAGGTTTTAGTGAGCCACTGTTCACTGCCTTAACTCCTCACCCTTTTGATAATTTGTTTATAAATCTGTGGGCATTTGCAAGACATAAAGCCAGATACTGGTGTTTAGCTAACATCTGTCCATTCTCCTGCATAGACTGCGAAGTGGAATTCATTTACCTTGCTGATGATCTCTCAAGTATAATTTTAATGAATCATATTTGAAGTATGCTTAAATTTTGAGGCCTTAGGTTGTACAGAAAAACCACTATGATGTTTAATGAGTCCAGCTGAGCTGCTTAGACTGCATCATTTTTGAAGGATAGAGTTAATGCAGCTTTTGTCTGAAGCTGAAGTAGTGCAATATCCACATAAATGGGCTGGGAATTTTCATCACAGTTTTACTTTTTTCTTGCAGCTGTTGGTTGTAGGTCAGTGACATAAATTTTATTTAAGGCTTCATCCTGCAAAACTTTATTATGGATGGTAGAGATTATTGTCAGTGGTACTGGGCACAGCAGTAAGTGCAACCTTTCATGCTAAGGACTTGCAGGGTCAAGCTGTGCTCTATTTGCAGGAGTAAGCAGTGCCTCAGGTTAAAAGATATGGGGGATCTGGCTCTTACACTTAAGGAAAATCTCTAAGATCACGTACGGCATTAAGCACATTTAGTCCCTCATGAATGCAGTGGGAGTTGAAGGCACTCAGCACCTTCTGGGATTTGGCCCAGAATAATTGTTTTCAAATGGGACTGCAATATTTGATTTAATTTTTAAAACAACTGGAGTCCTTACTCAGAAGGGAAGGCTGACGTTGTTATGAAAAAAAATCAGGGATTTTGTCCTCACTCAGCAGAGAGCCTGAACAATTGCCCTTTGATTTATAAAGAAAGCTCAGTGATCACAAGTGATCTGGACACTGCAGATTTGAGATGGATTTGCATGTTTACTTTCAAGCTGTGCCTGAGAAGCTAGCGAGAAAGGGTCTTTTTTAAAATCACCACTGCACCGTTGACAGAACTGCTCTGCAGAATGTTTTGGGACCTCCTCATTACATTTCAATATGTTGCTCTGAGCTTACACACAAAGGTGAAGGTGTTTCTGGAATAAACCAGTCCTTTGGTAAGGTGCTTGTGAAGATACAGAAGTAGCAATTTCCTTCTATTCTCATTTGAAACATTGTCCTGAGAGAGACTGAGCTTCCTTGCTGTCCACAGATTCAGTAAGTCAAGTACCGAGACACTGGCTTACGTGCCATTTTCTTCACAGTTAAATTCCTCTGGATTTCAGGGCAGCCAGCCTCGCTGTAGCCCCTGAAGCAGCTCAGAAAGGCTTCCACGTATGGCCCATTATGGAGCTCAGCACCCCTGCAAGAACTGCACATACGTATCTAGCCATGAAAAGCCAAAGAAACAATGCACCTCATCGGGATGGAGCCCTTAATATTCTCCTAGCATTCACATTTAGTGACATTATACAAAGCCATTAACAAACTCCATAAAGCAAAATGACTGTTGAGGCAGCAAATAAAATCCAATTGCTTGTGTTCCATAATACCTTCCAAGTAAACCAACAACTCCTTCCCGTACCCTTTCTTCCTCCCTCCCCTCCATAATGCATTTCTGAATATTTCTAGAACCTTTTCACACTCCTTTGGCAGCTGATCCTATCCCACCTTATCCATCATCATTGCTGCCTTGAGAGCCGATTCATTTATCTCATTGCTTTAACGCTGTCACCTAGAGCTTTGGATACATAGACCCAATTTCTTGGATTTGGTCTTTCATGTGGCCTCTTCCCTGCTGGCATCCACTCAATCATCCCCTCTGCCAGCTGATCTTCTAAGCTCCTCATATGTCATACACTTCTCAACCACCTGGTGGTTGCACACAGCATCTACTTTTAGATCTTTCTTTCCCCCCGCATTCCTTGTTTACTATCATATAATGCGGGATTCATCTTTTTGTGTCTTTGCATCTTTGCAAGACTGCTTTTTCTTAATTACAGACAGAGCACAGCAACGCAGATGAATGATGGTTTTGTGTCCTTTCTTCTTTATGTTCAGAATACTTTTTCCTCTCTGGAAAATAATTTCTGATGCCTATGATGTTCAGTTTTATTCTACACCTCCTTTTCCTTCTTATTTCTGTCTTGCTGTCTTGGCCCTAAATAAGTTACTTACACTTAAAAATAATATATGTACTCTCTTCTCCACCATCTCCACCAGATCTCCCCTGCTAGCATACACTAGGATGTTATCTTGTAATCATCCTTGTTTTTCACATGCCACAAACTGACTTTGTTAGATGAGACACTGCCATTCAGATTTCCTTTCTTTTCATCTGCTCGCCTTTCCACCAGCCCCACACAATTAATATTCTTTGCTGCAGGTAGCATCTTCTGCATATTCCAGCACCTTTTGCTCTCTGAACATAATTCTTACATAACTCTTGATATGATAAGTCATACTGGCCAGAGTTAACCTTATTACTAGAGATGTACTGAGCAATCTTGCAGTCATGAGATACCAGGGATATTTCAGTAATGGGAAATCTGCTTCCCATACAAGATTGATTTTACTTATGACCTTTAGCTGGAACGATACCTGTAAATTCTTATCTGCATTAATTTCTTGTTTTCTCTTGTCACATGCTGTCAGTATCTGTGTATCTTGCAGATATGAAGTATTAAGAACTGGCCATGTAACATGCTCTCTGTGAGGACTTGAAGTTACTGAAATACATTCAACTTTATTGGTCTAAAGTATCTGGACTTCTGTACTGCCCTTAGGACATAGCGGTTAAGAAAGATACAAATCCTGATACTGACTTTTCTGTTACTTACAGACTGAGAATTATTTCAGTGCATCTGCTTAATGTTTTCTTAATGTGAGTTAGTAAGTGATACATGGCCACAGTACTCAGTTTGCTAAAATCAGGGTTTGAAGGAACGAGATTCAATTTTAAGATAAAAAAATAGGGTTTAATTTTCTGACTTAATCTTTTCTTCCAACATGCTTTTTGTGGCATCCTAGTCACACAGAGTATTTGGGATTCTGTTTTTCTCCTTCTGACATAGTTTGTTGTCAATGCTGAGAAGTTTGAGTTCATCAAACTGTAAAAATGAGTCATGAATTAAGGTTGAATATTCTCCTTAAAGATGGATTACAGCTCACACAGTAAGGTATGCTTATTAGAGAAATCAGTGTGAAGGTCCTGTGGCCATTGTTATGCAAGAGGACAGTCCCCTTTGACCTTAAAATATGTGTGTGTGTATAGATGAGAGGACCCTTACTGTGTCTTACAGAATCTTCTCACCATTAATTAATTTTGGAGACCTTATGTGGAAATCAGCTTCCTAGTGCTTCTTTCTGTTTGCTGTGGACAATATTTGTATCATACTTCCTTAAACATATTAACTTATTTAAACTTCTACTCCTTTATAGACTGTGTACAGTTGAGTGTCTTATTCTCTATAAATAGGAGATGAAATGCATTACAGATCATTTAGTAAAACAGACATCCCATTTCCTTATTGCTGAAATGATTGCAAAGGAATCTTCCCATTAGGTAAGATGAAAGCTGCCATCGACAAAGAAATCTGTCCCTTCAATCCTTCAAACTCTCTTTATGCTGGTCACAAGACCCGTTAAGTATTTTCTTACTTCTCTTTGCAATATTCAAGTTGCTCTTGAATATTCTGAATTTAGTTCTGGAATTAGGAACAAATTAGGTCAAAGGAACTATATGAATGAAATATCCTGGATCACTCTCCAATAACTTAAAAAAGAGCACTTCTGGAAGGAATAGCTTCTCAGTTCAAATGGCATAATACTGAATTCAAACTGCCAGCCGCATTAGTCAAATCATGTTGTACATGTGGTTCCTAACACAAATTAAAGAGAACATCTTCACAGATAAGGCAACCTCTGCCATGACTGTGTTCAATTTTCCTCACAAGATCTCTTGCCGCATTACAGAAACACTTCTATGTATTGCAAAGGAGGACTGAAATCTTCTTTATATCAAGATGACTAAGTAGTACATTGCTTAGACAAAGACCGGAGCTGTGAATCTTGATGGGGCTTTACATTTTCATTTTGATACCAGTCTCCTTTTCCAGTGCAAAATGGCTCAGGAACCATTCTTTATAATGCATCTGATGGCTTTCTCTTGTATCATGGAGAAGAGTGCTCACAAAGAAGACCTAAGTAATAGTGTGGGCATGCTGTAGTAAAAATGTTTTTTCACTGCCTAAGATTGGTCCAAAAAAAATTAGAAAGGAATGGAGAATCATCCTCAACTTTTTTTCAATGCTAGGTGCTATTCTTGTCTTTGACCTTCTGGTCAGTTCTAGTTGCTGTGTTTTCAGAAAGATGTAGCAGAAATATCAAAGATCTCCAAAAGAGAAATAAATATTGTTGGAAACTTGAAAAGCTTCTATATTGTAGGAGCCGAAATGTGGTTTCTGTGCTTAGTTCAACAACAAGGTTGATGTTATTTGTTGTGTGAAACATATACAGTAGAAAAAAATGGTTGGTTTAACTTTTGTCCCAGTACCCAAACAAGGGAACCTTTGCATGGATGTAACACTACTAAAAACAAAAAGCATTTTGAAAATACAATATATTGGGTTATGGAGTTCCCTGTTACTAGACAGTGAGGCAGAAAAGGAGAAAAATAAAAGATTAGGCCACGGTATGAAGAATAAGAACATCTGCACATACATTAGGTAAAAAAGAAATATATAAGCCCTCTTATTTCAGAATAAAATCACCTGGTATTAGGAATTTCCCCAATGGGTATCTTATTGCATAACTGTCTGTTATAGGGATTTTATAACTAGTACTAGATGGACCATTGGTCTGATTTAGTATTGAAACTCCTCTCTGTCTTCCATCATTTTCTCTTAGGGATACTTCCCATCAAAGTCTGCAATGTCATTTGAGTTAATTCATTAATTTTCATTGGCTTCTTCACTGTCTTAAGCTGGGTGCACTGACAAATCAATTAAGGTATCTTACACCAAGTTGAACCTCATTCTGGATCCCCACTGAAGGCTGCTTGTCAGCTGATCCCCCTACAAATGGCTATCTGATCATTTGGGTTGAGGAGTCAAAGTTGGCCATGTAGGAGACCAGTCACTTTCATCACTCTTGTGCTGGTAACTGCAGACGCTTAACTGCATTCCCCACCTGATTCAGTTTGGTTTTAATTGTGTTCTACTTCTGTTTATTTCTCCAGTACTCTGCAAAGAATTTAGCTCCTACTTTTCTGTTTATCCTTTAATAAGGTCAATAGGAGAGTTTTCATTACCTCTTTCATTCTCTTATCTGCTTCATTTCTTTCTCCTAATTTCACCAGCTATATGAAATCCATTTTTCTACTGGCTGATTTTTAACAGATCACAGAGTGAATATCACACACATTTTGTCCTGGGAAACCTATTTGGGCCCAGTAGTAACTTCCCAAATGACACCAAAATACGTGACTTTGCCCTTATGTATTTTGTTGTATTTAATTTTTGAAATTGTGCATTATATGTACGTGACATACTGACTCAGTATGGGGCAATAGGTAATACACCAAAACTACAGTGAAGATAAATTATTGTCCTCTAATCTAGTGACAAAATTCCCGTCACATTTTTTCCTACGTTTGCCAAATATGGCTTTATAATTTCACGTTAATAAAATCATGAGAAAGGAAAGTAAAAGTAGAAGCTAAAGAAAAGGAGGTAGAGACTGGGGTGTGGAACTGGAAGAATGGGGCTTATTATGGCAAAAAGGGAATGTGAGAACATCGTTACCTAAAACCAGCTCTTTGCATGCCAAAGGCAGAAGGGTGAATGCCATGAATTTTTCCTCTAGCATTTCTAAATGCCTGTGTTCTACCCCGCACAGTATGGTCCTGTGCAAGCAATGACAGGTCTCTTCTATGATATGTCTTCAATTATGAGGGATTGCTTTCTCTCTTCTTAGGCAGTCAGTCTTAGTTATTGCTTGTTTCTTACCATGTTTCTCCTGGGTCTAGTCTTCTTACCTCTTTGGAGTTTTAGGAACAGCAAGAGTGGCCATGGCCACCAGTGCAGGCTTATGTCAGCTCCAGGTCTTCCTTAGTCTCATGAACTTTCTCCCAGGTCCTTGAGTGCCCTGTGATAAAGACAGATCCAGGACTTCAGAGTAGTGGAAAGCATCTTCTTAAACTGCTCAGAACATGGTAAGGGACTCAGTTTTTTTAATGTCTCTAATATATTCTCTGCTGCTATCAATGGTGACTATTCCTATGCATCCTTTCATCAGACAGCCTGTATGTGATGTCATGAGAATATGCTGATTTGAAGTGTTGACCCCCAAAGCATAAATCTTATTGGTGTCACAGCACAACCATGAGTTAGGAGCTGAAGGGTAAGGCTCAGGTCATGTAGCCAGGTCACGTAGCCACAGGCTATGAAGAAAGGTCTCACCCCTAGATACTATTTGCTTACCCAGCTACAGTGAAGCTATAGAAAACACAGGTGCAGGCAGTTGCATACTAAGGCAAAGCTCCCATGTCAAAATGTGATAATTATGCCTTAAGAGGTTATCTCTGATTGGCTGGCAAAGAGACAGGGTCCCAAAAAGTACCCTCAGAGGGTAATTTGGGAAAGCATGGAAGATCGCAGCACTCTTGGGGCTTCTGTGGTATTCTTAGCCAGGAGAGAAGCTTTCACTTGCAACCCAGTCTCCCCTCTGACTCACCTCATTAGTAATCCTGTCTTGGGTTGAATTGTTCTGTGTGTTGAGTAAAGCCAGGACAAGAGTAGCATCCATGTCATACCCTAACGTAACTGTAGTGAAAACAAGGCTGTAGCTTTTCTTGGACTGTTTTCAGTCAATAAAGGAAACTGAAGCTCTGTGAGGAGTCCAGCATATCCAAGAAAACTGTAAGTACAGATACCTCCAGTTTCAATGTCAGATCTACGGGCAGCTTGAGACCTACTGATATTCCTTGGTGTTAAGATGGCAATATATGCTGTATTACCTCCTGCATAGTATGTCCTCTTCTCTTTCTTTTCCTGTTCTTCTTGGAGTCTCTAGCTTGAGCACTTGCAGTCCCTCAGCCTTAAGCTAGCTTTCATATTCTTGGATTCCCAGAGAACCTGGCTGCATGTTTTCAGTGCCATTTTATCACCTTTTTTACTAGCCAGTATTTGAGTGGAAGGAAAAACCCAAAACAATAGGCAAAGAATTACTCTGAGCGTTTTTTTTTACCTTTCTGAATGTTTTAGGCTTTCTTCACACTGCTTTTGCTTAATCACTCCCGCCAGCTTCATTTGGAGCCTACAAGATGATGGTCAGATCCAATTTAACATCTCTGGAAGACTCTTTGTTTTGTACAGTGATGCTAGGAATTCCTTCTTACTATCACACAACCAGTTAGGGCCTTCATTTAGCGAAATGTGGAGGAGCTTGTACAGTTTTTTCTGCCATCAAATGTGTAATTCACAAAGGTACAGTACTGTGACTGCCCAGGTGCTGCAGGCTCCGTCACCCCAGTACTGCGATTAATAGTTTGCTGCTCTTGCAGCAAAATTGTGGCTCTGGGCTTTGTTCTATTTTTACACTCATCCTATATGCATCTGTTCTCACTTTATTCTACATCCTGTTGCCATCCTCCTGCTCATCTGTCTCTGCCATCTTTAGACATCTTCCACTATCAGGTTGACACCACTGTAAATTCAGTGCCATCAAAGGAATTACTTCTGAGTTATGTCAGTAAGTAAAGACTTTAGGCCTTTGTTTTTTCTCTCACACCCACCTTTCTTTTCTTGCCATGTGCAATTGGACCTTCTCTCAAGCTTGGATGTACACTGGTCATCAAAATTCTTTGCCATCAAATGCCACTGTAAAGTCATTAATGTCCTTATCACTCTCTTTCTGGGCATTCTTTTACCAAGTGTCAGTGCAATACGGGATGGAGAGTATGATCTGAGGAGGGACATGTCTGTGATTTGCCCCTCAAGCTGATGTGCATGCTGACAGCATGCTGCGTAGTTCCCCTGGCCAAAAGGAAGAAGGTATTTTGTTTGAGGCAGTGCAGTGATAGACCAAAATAATACAGGGAGTTCTGGGCTCTGTCAGTGTGTAACACGTGCCATGTTCCATATTACTGGGTTTCTGGATGGTGCGATACTGTCAGTTGTACTAGTCATCACAGGTTACCGCTCGGAAACAGTGCAAAAATTTTAAGGAGCCTCAACTTATTTTCAGGAAGATGTGGGCTGTTAGGAGCCTAGGTCTCATGGAAAGCCAAGAGTATTTTGGTTCAGAGAGTTCTAAATAATTTCTGAAATGGAATTTAAGGTGCAGTTTCAAAAGCCCAATGTGCCTTCCTAAGTCACAGACACTTTTGAAATTTCAAGTTTAGATTTGTATCACCTGAATATTTGTATTGGATTAACTAAAACCACATGATTGTCGACGTGGCTCCATGATTACTGAAGAATTAATGTACATACATAATTCCATAAGGATTACATGAGAAAAGTGACATTTCAATTGTTTTCAGGACTAGGCGCAGAGGTGCCAAACCTGCAAAGTCTCTGGTCGTGGAGTGCTCTTTTATAAGCGCTGGCTTCCACCCGAGAGTAAGTGCTAGTTGGTCCTGACCTTGGCCCTCAGATGACTGAAGAAAATGGTATTGCTCCCATGAAATTCAGTGAGGCAGGGTCAGGCCTCAGTCCATTCTGTCATTCTTGTTCTAGCATGTATTGGCCTTGTGTAAAACTTTGGTAAAATAATAAAAATGTTCTACTTACATAAATGCTTTGTAAATCAGTGCCTCTTAAAGTGATATTTCCTTGTTCCTGCTACGAGTTTATGATGTAGTCTCATGAAAAAAAAGAAACAGAATATAAAATGTGAAAACTCTGTCTGAAGAAGGTGCCACAATCACAAAATCCACTATCTAAAATTCTGACATTTTCTCTCTAACAGAAAACAAAGGAGAGCAATATGCACAAGAAGGCAGTAGGAAGCCTGAAGCTATTAGCATGTCATTGTCAAAGGCAGAAATAAAAACCACAAAAGTTAAAGGATTCTGGAATATAGCAGAAATCTCCAGACATGAGTCAGACACTAAAAATGCCCAAACTCATTTAAAAAGCTCTTTGTCACAGTCCAAAAAAACAACATTTTCAGTGTTTTTCCTTTTACTTTACATCCCGCTATTGCAAGTACATGGCTAATTATGATCTGAATGATTTCTATTATTCCTGTGTCCTTCTAGATCAAGCCGGATGTGTTCCAAATATGGCCACAAACATATTACAGTGTCCAGTAAAATCAAAAGAATAAGATAATTCTGTTTTAAGGGTTAATGGTATTCACTCCCACTCAGTTTGACTCACTGGACAAAAGCTCTAGTGTGCCTATTCTAGGCAGCTGTGCTGAACAGTAAAGATTTGGAGTCCTTTGTAGGCTGGAGAAAAAGAAAGTCTTTGTAAACTTTTTATTTAGTATATTCTACCAAACACCCATGTGTAACAGTTAAAACATTTGGAGTTGCAACAGGCTAAGGAAAGTTTGCACAGATAAACAGAGTTATTCTAAATTTTGTGCCTACTAAGGTCTGAATCACAAAGTCTCATTGCATTTCATTTAAAATGTATGTGCAAGAAATCATTTTTCTTACCAGGGCCATTGTGTTCTTTGGGCTTTGTTTAATCATGTTAAAAATGTTAATACAAAATAGCAAAATTATGTACAGTTTGAATCACTACGTGTTTACAGTAATCTGTGAGTGATCATGCTTTAGAAGAGCATTGTTTTTATGCTGGTATAATTCTCTTTACTTCATTGATGTTGTTCTTGGTTTATACTGATGAAGAGTCAGGCCCAAAGCCACTAAAAAGCAAATACATCTAGGCATATTCTTTCATTATCTGGATATATCCCTTTGAAACAAAATTAGCTTTTGCAATATTCTCTCAGCCTTTGCATGCCTCAGCACTTCCCTGATATCCTGGCTAGGAAGGCACTGAAGTTCTTAAATACAGAGACAGCACAGCAGGACTACAAGGAATCTGGCTCGATGGGTTCCTCCTCAGGGCTAAGCCGTATTAGTACAGGGGTTTATAAACCCCCCTGGATTGATTCAGGGTTTGCTTCCTCCACTGTAGTCTAAAGTATCTGGAGCCAGGACCATGACCATGTTGTAAGGCCAATAAAAATGAATAAGGCTATTTTTATCACCCAGACAACAGTCATAAAAGAATGGGGGAGACAGAAAGAGACGGTGGGCACTGGGAAAGGGCATTTCAGCCCACTATAGCCTTTACCTCCTTCAGTGATCTTGCAGGATGACTCTGCTCCGAACATGTGCACCTGAGGCTGGCTGAGATGACTCTCAGACTCTGTCAGGTGTTAGGTCAGTCTCTTCATTTCTCTATCTAGTTACTCAGTATTTCACAGCCCAGTTTATGAGGTGTAGTATTACTTCTATTGCAAAATGTTTCCTTTTCCAGCAGCCGTCTGCTGTGTAGAGTACCAATTGGTGGCTTTTTCTGTCCCAGGGCAGGCTGTGTTTCACTGGGATCCTGTGTTTATTTTCCAGTTTTTAAAGCGTCCTGTGGAGTAAAGATGTCACAGAAGTGGTTTCCCCAGAAATGAAAAGCAGTGGGGAATTTACCTGGGTACTGGGCTGATGACCAAATCCTGAAGATCTTACTCTATTTTCAGCCGGTAAAATTCCTGTTAACTTGAGCAGGAGTTTATTTCATTAGGACTGTCAAAATTTTGTTCAGAATTCATGATTCAGGCCATAACTGAAGGAGGTGCTTAAGCACATGCATACGTCCTATTGAGTTCAGGGACTCAGGAATAATGTAGATATTTTGCTTTAATTTAAATATGTGCTTAACATAAAGTACATCCCTGAATACCACAACCTGTTGTTTTTAGTGTTGGTGCCTAGCATTTCTCAAGTATCTCAGAAATGAAATGTTGATACAACACTTAAATCTGAGGTTTTGAAGTAAAGCTGTGTTTTTAACTAGGTACCAAAATATTTGCTAAGTTTTGAAGAAAAAACCTAGTATTTTCTCTAGGTATTGAATAATCCCCATGTTATTAAAGATTTTCCTACTTTCACTGATGCATAGATCTTGCCTCTTCCAGATATTTCAGTCATTATATAATGTCATTCTTCACTGTGTTTATTAAAAGCACAAGAGATGAAGGCACTTACTTAAAAACATGTTAAAAGTATATGTGATGTTATTCTAGTTGCAATTATCTCAGAGGAAGGGTTGTGCTTCCTTTTCAAACTGATTTTGATGTACAGATTTGCCAAACTATTTGAAAGCCGCAGACACTTTAGCATTCATGACACTATTATTCACTACCATAAATCTAGATCAGATATGTGCTGTCTGAATTGATAGTGGGTATTCTGTCTGAGAAAAATGTGTTCCCCTTTAACTTTTAGCAGTGACATTGCTTATGTTACATCACTTTTCATGTTACTATGCATCATATTGGTCAAAGATGTCATTATTTATAGCACAGAGATTGTGTCACTATAATTAAGGTTGTGTTAGGGTTTATATTACCTTATAAAAGCTCTATTTTCAGGAGCTTGTAACTCCATTATCAAATTCATTTTGGCTGTGAAGCTTTCAGTTGGGGAGTATAAGAAATAAAACACACTCTTGCAGTCTAAGTGGGTGATGGCCTCTTGTCTTCCAGCTTGGTCTCTGCTAGTGAGACTTCAGTCACTGCCTTGTTTTGGGTGGTTTTGCTTTAAACTAATGTGCATTGAGAGGTAAACAGGTTCTTGCTTCTTTATATTTTTAAACTAACAGGCAACAGGGACAAAGTATGGGTACACTTCGTGAATCTGGGAAATACCCGTTCTTGTCTTTGGTGCCTCCTGCAAGTTGCTTACTGCCAGCAGGTTTCTGAGCTGATCTAAATCACCAGGGCAGTGTGTGAGTATGGAGACCCAACCACAGAGAGCAGGTTGCAGTGGTAGAGCCACAGCCCGCAAACGCTTTGTGTCAGGGTCTTGTACTGTAACCTCCCAGGTCCTCTGGGTGCTACCACTGCTACCATAGCGCAAACAGAAATACAGGAGGAAAGAGAGCGTGCTGCCCTTTGTAACTACTAAACATCATAACCAGGCTAAACCCAGATTTGGTTCAAGTGGGTACAGCTCTTCTATGACAATGAATTTCTTTGCTTTTTGTAGTTTGAATGTCTTATTATAGGGCTATAAAAAGTTCTTTCTAAAGAACAGCACATAAACACTAACACTGTAAGTCTGTGGACAGAGTCTCAGCTGGTGCAAGTCAATGCAACTTCCCTGAACTACACAGAACTACTCAGAGGTATAACAAGAAAAGCTGTAGACCCACTGTTTGGTTTTTTTGCAGTAAGGATGTAACTACAGTTTATTTAGTGCAACCCTCAGGTTTGGAGTGATTCATCACAAAATGGACATACTTAAAGTCATAAATGTGTTGACTAAAAAGCTCAGATATTTTCTTTATAGACTAAGTGTAGAGCCAATGTTTGAGTAATCCCTTTTATTGGACTAACTGTACACTATTGACAAACCAGCTTTCTGGGTATAGGAATCCATTCTTGAGAGTCAACCCCTTCCTGACCTGCAGGGGAGTTTTGTATATCCCCAAAGCGCGACTGTCAATATTGCTGCATTAGTCCAATAAAAGGGATTACTTGAAACTTGACTCTAAATTTTGTCTCACTAGTAAAGGCAAGTAATTAAAAATATTGAGTTGTGTAACAAGACACACTGTGTATTGTGATGCGCTAATAACCATGTCCTTCCAAAATGATTTGCTGTATTGCTTCCAATGTACACAGTGAACAAAAACAAGTGGGAAATTAAAAAAAAAAACTAACAAACAGCCTGTTTCTGATTTCCATGTGAGATTAGCCAAGCTGAAGACGCAGATAAGCAAAAAGAGCAAAGAGTTAAACATCCTTTCTCCTTCCAGAAATGGATAGGTCAGATGACATTTTCAACAAGGCTTTCAGGCAAAATTCTGACTCGCATACTCATGCTGTGTAGCGGATTGCTATCTGAGTGTTCCTTTTGAAAATTTCAAAACTACTCACATAGGAGGAGGCTACTTAGTAGAAATAAAGGTATTGGAGCACGTGGCCCCTAAATGTTACGGACTTGATTAGAACTCAGTTGTAAACAAGACAGAGTTAGTACTAAGCATAGAAACTACTATTGTGTTATGACCCCTCCAGCACAGAGCCTGTCTTTTTGTTCTTGTGTATGCAATATCCCAGACTGCTGTATCAGGAGCTGAAAGACCTTTTTACTACCCTTGTTTCTTATGGACACTTGTAAAACTGGGAAAAACCTACTCTTCTTTTCAACAGAGAATTTTTAGCTTGAACCATTTACTTTGTCGTACATTACAGCAGGCCCACAGCTGCCCAGCGCAGACTGGGTCATACACTCTATGTTCCACCTAAGCCCAAGCCTGGAGTCTCAGAGGAAGTTAGAGGAATTTTTGCTTCCCATTAGCCCCAAATCCCTCCACAGTGCTGTCAGCTAATGTCCTGTCAGGCAGTGTGGTAGCATTTCCATAATCCCTCTGGAAAGACGGATGAGCAGTGCCTGGGACATGTGCCATTCCACCCTGGTGTCCCTCCTTATGTTCTTACGGAGAGGGCTGTTGCCATCACAGGGTCCCCAGATGTACCAGTTTGGTTTGACCTGATAAGAGGATGGGAGGATTCAGCCACCCTGTTAATACAGGGGATACACACTCTGAGGGTCTCGTGCACACTGCCTGAGCATTGCCAACAACCTGTCCCTTCCCGAGGATGCCACTTTCCCACTGTGCCAGGGCGCGGGAATCCTGTCCTGGGTCTTTGTTGAAAACTGCATGTTGGAACTCCCTGAAACCAGAACCTGGAAACTAAAAGCTGCCAAATTTGGGGAAAGCTGGACTTGATTAGACCTTTACTGCTTAGGCCATTTTCTTCCAAACCACTGAAGAAAAAGCCAGCCTTGTTTCTGCCATTCTTGCTCACTGTAGAGCAGTACTTCTCTCTAAAATGGAGTCCCTGACTGACAATTTTTGGCACCCAGTTCATTACTGTTGGCAGTGGTGCAGGAAAGGGAGAGCAGTAGTGGGGAGCATCAGCATAAGTGCTCCACTGCAGTGGGTTTGTGATTAAAGTAGAACAAAATGTTTAGATTCACCCTCCTGTTTTATTACGTATGACTGGATCTGTTTTCTTCCCCCTTCCCCATTTCTCCTAAAAGGTGAGGAAGGTGCACATATTTTTTTTACTAGCTTTATTTACTTGGGTGCTTCAGGATACTAAGTTATGACAAATTCTTCTCTGCAGTAGCTTTTGGCTTCCTTCTTCTTTGAGCTCTTTAGACCTTTGAACTGCAGCCATTACAGCTGCCTCTGAGCCTGTCATGTGGCTGTTGAATTGAGCTTTTGAGTATGCCTCTGCAATGCTCTCGTTCCTAACTGTTGTACTTTTAACAGTAGCATTGTTTTGAATGAAATAGCACTTCTGTGCCAAAACTGGAGGTTATTTCTCCACAGTACATTCTGGGCAGGGAAACATTCAGTCTGCCTGCTCTCCAAGCCAATCAAGAGCCCTGCAACTGCATTAACACAGTATTGCGCCTGACTAAATAAACTGGATTTGCATTTGGGCAAAAGTTGTCTTGAAGCACTTGACTGAGTCACAGCATAGTCAGAGGCAGCTCGTCTCTCCCGAGAATGTGCAGGATGGATATACTTTAATCAGTGGGATATAATTTAATGGTGATTTTTTATTATTATTATTATTATTACATAATACTTCTATCCCATTAGTGACTCTGATGGAATAAGCATTTCACTGGGGTAGGCACTGTGCATTCACATCAATAAGGGAACCACGATGTTTACAGACCTTAATCTTGCACTCATTTATACATATTTTTAACTTTTTACAAAAAAGCAATCAACTGACTGTGTATCTTAATCAGATGTGTGACTGTTTTGTAGACAGGGACATTTAGAGCTCACCAAGGTTGGTCTTTGTTTCCAACATACATATGTATATATAGGCAGTAAGTTAATTAATGCAATAGTAGCATTACCTAGAGCCAAAAAGCACTCATAAAAGATCATTTGGTTGCAAAAGCCTATTAACAAATTTTCTTATTGTTTAGGTAGGGCCTCTCATCATTATAACCGGACCAAATATCCTTGGGAAAAAAAGGCAAAAATGTGTCTCGAGTGCAGTGAGTTAAATACACAGAGACTGCCGCAGCCGGCTATCAGCAGGACAAATTTCAGAAACAGAGCTGGGGAAAACAATTACTACCTGATATTTTCTACAAATGCCACTTCAGAGATGAATACAATGGCCTACTAGATTTTGCTTTTTTGTTATCTTTGAAGTAGGAGCATTAAATTAAAGCCAAAGCAACAGAACACGTAGCACTCAAGCTAGAGAACACATGATGAGTTTTAAAATAATGTTGAGGAAAAGACAACAGAGAATAGAAGAGGCTTTGTATCATGGTAGACTTCATTTTCAAGCAAAACTAAACATCAAAATATTAGAACACAAGCACAAAACCTCATTGTCAGTAAAACTAATTAGTGTTCTGCTGCTTAATGCAAAAGCCTACATGATGTCTTGACCTTTTTTACACATTGTGTCTAAGGTTGTGCAATAAAACAGAGGGAAGCACAGAATGCCTCCAGTTAGCCTCAGAGGTTTTCTTCCTTACGGAGTTCAAATGATCGCAACAATACAGGCTATGTATAGAGCCCTTTTTTAAAGCTCTACTATTTCTTAGAGCTTGAGCCAGTGAATTAAAAGCAGTCATGCTGGCAAATAGTTTTCACTAGAATGGTTGCCATTCCATTTGCATGTAATCTTGCATTTTTAACAGTATACACATAACAAAGATTAAAAGATCTTAGAGAAGTAATTGCTTATGAGCTGTTCCCACAAACCCTTCCTTCCTTGAGTTTTTATATGCAACTAGTCAGTAGCCAGCCCTCTTTGAAACTGATAGCCAAATCTGTTACATATTGGCCAGATCTTGTAGAAATACTGCACTTGGTAATACTTTGCTACAGGCTAATACAGTATCTTCTCAGATAGTGAAAGGAGCTAAAAAACCTGTCAGAATTTGGGAAACACAGTTTACTGCATTCTTCTCTTTAAAACAAAACCTTAAGTCAGTCAAAAGGCACTCTTAAAGCAAAACAAAGACCCTGGGCCTCTTGCTGGTGGCACAGAATCCTTAATTTCCATTCAGTTACTATTGGCTATGCAGATCCCTGAACTCTGGATATTTCCATTAAAAGCACCTAGACAGATTTAAGTAAGCTTAGGTTAAAATTTTCATTAATATTTGGTGTTGACCCAAATGGGCCTCTGTTGAAATCATTGGTAAAATTCCCAACCAAGCACAAAACAACAATTACTCCACTACCATTTACAAAAAAATACTACTCTTAGTGTATGAAACACAAAACAAGTAGATGTGAATCAACTAAAAGTAGTGCCTAAAACTGATTTTGAAAGAAAGGAAAGAAGGAAGGCAAAGAAAATATGAAACTTACTTATTTTTACTCATAAGCTTGAAGAGAAATTGGAAACCTTTTACAGAACCAAGAATGTGTTTCTTGTACTAATACAAAATTTGTTCCAAGGTTTTTGCTGGTACAAAAAATCAGAAATGTTCTACAGAGACCAACTTTTCAAAATGGAGCTAGCAAATTGCCCATTTATTTGAGTAAGACACCTTAGAAAAACTGTCAGAAGGACTGTAAGTCAGCCTGGGAAAGGCATATGAATTTCTCCTTGCTTGGGCTGCTGAAGCACTCCAGCTAATCTGTTTGCTGAAGGTGCATGTCTATGCCTGGTAGAAGGACAAGGTAGAAAGAAGATTGTTGTGTAAATTGTAGAAAGATGCAAAAAATCATGTTCTGGTCACAATCCAGGGGAAGTTTTGCATTTTACGATTCATGCTTAGCTGCCAGATGTTGCTTGAATCGGGCTGTCGGTGAGTACCATTTCTCATGGGAGAGTGAAAGTCTGTGTCAGGATCCTGGTATCAAGGGAAGGAGAAAGCAGTTCTCAGTGTTTGTTATTAACAGTGCTCACTGTTAATGCCAGTAGTGTGCATACAAGCTGTATTTGTGAATGAAGTGCATGGTGTATTTCCTAAGGTATGAGTCGATAGCAGTTGTGATGGTTCATTATACAAACTCCACGAGTCCAATTTTGAAACATAAACACTTCACTCTGGTGTCCAAATCCTTTACCAAGGTGCTCTGGTTGCTATTATGCTATTAAGGGCTGCAGGATGAAATATCAGAGGTGATACTACAGCATCCAAAAAGGCTTGTAGAGCAGTTAAAATTGTAGAGCAGACTGTTGTGGGAGTTACAAAACATGCAGAGTCCCTGAATGCCTACTTACACACACTCACATGTACGTCCCAAATTCCTGAGAGTCTGTCTACCATAGTTTGGAGCACAAAACACAGTTGCATTAAGGTATTACAGGGACACATGGGGATTAAGGTATTACAGGGACACATGGGGAAATGTGAGACATTGATACAGACAGAACACAAAGTGGGAGATGGAGAAGTGGTTTTGTTGTGACTACCTAGAAAAAATACGGCTGTCCGATTACCAGAGTTAGACTTACTGATTCTAGCCTCAGATAAAATACTCATTCTCCTCACCCATTTGCTATTGCTGCGACTAAACCCTTTCATTTAGGGTTTCCTTGCATGTCAGGATCTGATCATATAGAGATGTCAAACTGAAGCATCCAGATTTGAGAAGAGGGCTGGAGCTGTTGTGCTATTGACTGACAAACACAACCACTGGCTTTTCCTTTCTCAGAATTAACCTCCCAGGTCAGAGAGTCTGAAACTGACCTCCACAGAAGATAATATTTTCAATTTTGCGATGTGGTGGGTTGAAATTAAACATTTGCTAATTACAAAGGTACTACAAGCCATGCCAAAACCCTTTTTTGTTGTCTGGAGAGTTATAACAATCCTTTTCTGGCAGTTAGTTTTAAGATCATTAAATGATCCTCATTTGCAATATATTTGCAGAAGATTACAGCCCATCTAAATTGACCCTGAAGGAAGACTTATTTCATTAATGGGCTGTCCTGTGCTAATGCATAAAGCTAGAAAAATATATCTATTAAATTCTTAATGTGTAAATGATGTTTCTGGCTTTCTTCTTAATTACAAAGCAAAATGAGCCTGAAGTGCACTCCATCTAGGAAAAAATGATCAATTTAATCCATCTTCCAAGAGAAAACTTTTTCAGTGAGTTCCAAAATTCCAGCTATTCTCAGCTCAGGCTAGAGCCTTATTGCTTTGTTCAGAACCACAATAAAATGTGCCAACACAATTTATTTTTTCCCTAGATTCCAATGAACAGAGCTTTTTCACATCAGTTTAGTTTACTCTCTATCTGTTAAGTTTTTGAGGAAAGAGCTAATGCAAAACCTGGATGAGCAGTGCTTTAGAAATGAATAATGCCATGAGATTATGGGTTGATAGGGTACATGCAGAATATTAATACAGCCCATAGAAAGAGATTTACAGTACATACGGATTTGCAATGTACTCTCTGTACAGAACCACCTAACTATGCTCTGACTATCATCACAATATAATTCCCAGACAGAAAAAACCCTATTAAGGTGAAGGTAAGGCTGTAAATACATATCAATAATTTAGATGGGGAAAGGAAAGTAATAGCAGAGTGCAGTTCGGAGAGCCAAGTGAATGTCAGGAAATTAATTCTAAGTTAGTGTTACACTTACAACAACCAAACAATGGAAAGTGTGGAGACGAGGGAAAGCACTGCAGGCAGTCTCCTGTCACTCTGCACACCCTGGGGCCTGCATGGGAGATATGCTTTCAATGACAAGTATCCTAGCTAGCTGACATGTTTAATCTAAGATATGTCTGGTTTGGCCACAGCCCTTGATGGCTGAGGACCTTTTAAATCCTGTGTACTTTGGCATTTCACTTCCAGCTGATGACATTTTAAACTGTGTCCAGTTTACACAGCAGAGTAACTGTATCGTAATGAGGGGTTTCAAATGTCTGCAGATGCAAGTAAATGGCAGTAAAATTTTCCAGTGCATGTCCTGAAAGAAGTTGATTCCACCTTCTTTAGATTTTTAAGATATTCCTGTACTTGACCATTGTGCAATAAAGGAAAGACTGATCCTGTGTAAGGAAATATCTACTGTGCCCATCTAGATATGCTCAAGAGCCAGGGAAAAACGACAAGCATCTTCCTAACGTATAGGTGCTTCTTGGAGAAGGCCCCATTGGTGACTCCCTCTTGTTTGTGTCAAGCTGCTCTGTCAAGAGGCTCTTCCCGGATTTTGGCTGCATAGAGAGCCGATTCTTCTGATTCCAGGGGTTCAGGCATTGGGAGTGAATACCGCATATCTCCCCCGGTGTCAGAGAACTGGCACTAGAGAATCAGAGCATGCCAGTCATTACAGATACTGTGAAGTGAAAGGAGGCCACAAGAGTAACTGGGCTCAGATTTAGACTGGGGACCTAGTGTTAGTTAATACATTCGATATCAAGTGCAGAGCGTGATCCTTCCTTCCCAATAGATGGCTGGCCTTCTGCACTAGCTGATGGCTCCAGTTGTCCTACAGAGTATATCCATAGGGAACTGTTCCTTCCCCTTGGACATAAGCTTTCCTTCCTCTACATCAGTTCTTTCCCTTCGCAATAAGGTGTTCCCTCATTGTGTCTCTTCCTTCCAAGCTCCTTGTGTCTGCCAGGTATTTCTCGTGGCCACCATCAACGTGGACTGGAAGCAGCAACAATAATAGCAGCAACAATAATGCCAGATAGCATCTTCCTCTTCTTTCTTTATACTGCTTTTCCCGCAGTTCTGGCACTACAGACCAACTGCACCACTTGACCCTTGAAGTGACAAAGTTGTGTGTGTTTTGTGCACAAAAATGTCTTCAGGAGAACCTATTCAGCTCTGTTTTCTGTTAGCCAGTGAATGAGTGTGGCTCAGATATGTGTTGATATCTATGTTGGGTTGCAATTCAGCACTTGCTGAACACACGGTGTGTTGTGGGAATGCTGCTGTAGGCATGGTGGACTTGTGCTGCCCTGTCTAAACTTCAGTTTCCCTTGTGGGCGATGCCTGGTGGAACTGCATCCTTGAGAATATTAGGGATCTATGGGTCATAGATCTGCCAGGCTTTAATCCTTTCCATAAAAGCAGATATTTGAGGAATTTCTTCCTTCAGTTGGGTATTTATGTGAAATTCAGCACCTTCCAAATATAATTATAAAACAAAACCAAAGTTCTATCATTTTAGAGAGCAAAATCTACTCCTGCTTTGAATTCAAGCCTCCTGAAGTCTCAGTTTTATTTCCAATTTATTCCCACTTATTATTGCTACCATTCCACTTAATGAATTTGATATTTAATACTTTATTCACACATTTTATTTTTGCACCAATTACAGGGAAGACAGATACATTGTTCTTACAGTTTTCGGTAATCTTCAAGGCATTTTTTCTCTTGCATTTTTTATTTCTTTAAAAATAACAATAATCTTGGTATTTAAAGAGAATAACAGCAGGAGCAACATTCTTTTAATACTTAGGGTATGTTTAAACAAATCTTTTCCGTTCTTTCTGCTAGGAAAACAAAAATGGTGAGAGAACATCTTCAGAGTTTATGCCCTTGATAGGTCAAATGAAGTGTGTCTGAAACTAAAGAAGTCCTACTATAACCATGCCAGCGGAAATGAAAATTATACCACTCATACTAACAAGTATATTTCCAAAGGGGCTGGAGGTATTAGAAGACTCTAAACAGATGCCTCTGAACTTAAAATACACTTAATTCCAAAGGCTTGTCTTGTAATTAATTTAGCCAGCATAGAACCTATGAAGAGAATGCAGGGCATAGCACAGCATTACTCAGCATCCACAAACTTCAAGGAGCATAAAGACAAGTAATTTAATTTAAAAAAAAACATTCACACTCATTTTTCACATTCATTTCCGTCAGGACCATAGTGGCAAACGTCAAGGAAAACATTCTCCAATTTATAGCTTAATCTCCTGCAAGAAAAATATCCATCTGCTATAAAAGGAAAGTGCACACATAAGCCACATCAAAAGGATATCACTCATACTTTAGTTTCAGTTTTTATTCACATTAACTTGGACTTGCGGTATGTAAGTCTGTAAACAGCCTATCAAACAAGTGAAGCTTACTACTGACTCTTTTAGTAACACATATTTGAACCGACAGTTTTAACACGCCTCGTGTTAACGCAGCTTGTATTTCATTAAGAACTACCAAATCTCAGCTGTTACGTGAGAATTGACAGCTGTATTTTTCTAGCATTAACTAGCGTGCAAGGGGAGAGCAGTGCGGGGACTCTAATGTGCAGTGGAGAATGCTGAACTTTCTTGAGCTTCTGGTGCAAGCTGGTTTGCAATCCTGTTCCTTTGAAAAAGTGATTGGTACTGCAAAGTGACCACTGCATGCCGTGTTAATGGAATAGAGGCTGCTGCTTCTTCCTTTCTCCAAATGTTTTTTGGTGTTGGAGTGTGATGAGGCAAATCCTCTCTCCCCCATCTTGACCTCGTCCCAGATGATGTTTAGCACAAGCAAGCCTGGTGCTGTGAAGCTCCTTGTGGGTTTGTGGTGCTTGTGTGTAAAGCTCTGTGACAGAAATGACAGTTGCAGATAGAGAAGGTTACAGATTGAGCCCATCATTTGTAACAATAATTAAACATTCTTAAGTGTAGTAGATCTAAGGGCCTCATTGAAGATTGACATAAGTTCTATAAAAAAGTCTTACAAAAGGAATTGTTGATAAAGAGATACAGTTCACAGTTTTAAGGGTGAGTGTACCTAAAAGTAGTTCTCTAAGGCAGTGGCAAGGTATTACATTGGGATTTCGGACCCTGCTTTCCCACCTGCCTGAGTTGCTCTCTCTTTGGAGACTTCGCCTGTGCTGCAGGGACTGCCCAGCTGATGGCAAAACAGCTTCTGGAGTGCTGTAGTTTACGGCCTTACATATGAAAACAAATTGGCACATATTTCTATTGGTTTGGTTTATAAGTTGAAGCACTTGAAAAGTTGCTTCTGAAGCAGCTGAACAGTCTGAACAATAGGGTAGATTATTTGTGAGACGAGAGTACAGGCGGGCAGGGTGTGACAGGTAAGGATGGAGACCACTCTTGTCACTTGATTTTATTCTGCTTTAGGATTTTCAGAGGACAGCACCTGAGCACCAGGTTTCCATGGAGGATCAGTGGGTGTTGACTGCTCTCTTCTCTTGTAGTTGATAAATTCTTCCTTAATAAATATTTTTGAATCTAATAATTCAGTATTTATTATTTGAAGAATTCCTGTTTCAGAAGTGCTGGTATTTTGGGGGACTTCTTCAACGGGACCAACAATCATTAGGGAACCAGCTCTTGATGGTCAGTAAGAACAGAGCCCCTCACTGATACCGATGCCTCTGAGAATATCCTCAGTTGCAAAGCAATGACCTGGGCTTCAAAATTTCCATGCTGCTCCTATTGTAATCCTGTTCAGGTTACTGCAGTTAGTTTAGCTTAGTTTGATCTAAAACCCAGTGAACATTATTATGCTCTCAAAATTTTGTCTGTCATAGTTGTTACATAATGAAATAATAACTAACTGTAGAAGCTGCTAGGAAATGTGCTAGTCTTGTTGCTGGTGAGAAGCAGTTGGTAATCATAAGGCAGTTGAGACTAATATTTAGGAAGGAAGTAAATCCAGGTGCAAACAAATACAGATGGGAAGGTCTGAATTTCTGCTGCAGGAAATAGTGATGAGATCTCAGAGATGTACTGCATCCTGACCCAGCAAATATGGGAAGAACAGGTTTATCTCTTTGCTCTTTCTATAAAGTGCTAACAATGAATCATTAGCAACATCTGTGCTTAATTATTAGGTTTTGATGTTGTTAACCTACTAAGGCAAATAAGAGACCATCCTACTTCTGAAAAAGTCCTTGCATCGAGCTCTCTTCACACTCAGGTAGACCTTATTACATGACTTCCTTTAACCTTTCCCATGTTTTCTTTGGGGTTTTTTTTTCAGTGAAAACTTAGATTTTTAAAGTATATTTTTTCTGCAAAATAGGGTAAGAGGTAATTACAGGAGACTTTGGGATGTTGTTATCATACCAGTGTAGTTAGCTGTGGTTATTTGTCTCCTACAATTTGAGGTCGACCTGTACAAGTTACACCAAGAGAAAACTACTGGGCCTTCTCTTTGCTTATATTGTAACATCAAGAGAGCCATCAATGCAAAGCTGTGGTGAAAGACTGTTTTGCAGTGAAGACATAACTTTAGACAGCCATGTAATTTCTTTTTCATGTTGGTCCCTGACAAGAGACAATATGTTACAGTTCCAGGAATGGATAACAGGGGGAAGAGGGGAAGTACAATAGCTTTATTTTAAAGTCTGTACAATCCTGCTTTGTTTTTAAAATAGTTTTTTGGAGTTAGCTTGGTACTGTGCTCAATAAATTATACTATTTTTTCCAGATTTGCTATCAGTTAAGTGACTAGTCTGAGGTGTTTTGAGACATCTGGTCTGGTTTCCTGGAGGATTATGATTAATATATACTAGCATGCAAAAGCAGTTAAACACTTGTGCTTTGCCTTCCTTATAATCTCACATTTAAGATACATTATGCCAAATTCTTTACTGCTTATGGATCCTCTCTAACTTCAGTGATGAGTTTCTCATTGCTGTGTATAGGAAATGGATCTACCTGTTACAGTCCAGTCAGTTGTATTCAGATCAATAAAAGAGCACTATACACTTCATTCAGTCTTCTTAAATCAATAATTTGCAGATTGCCTTTTGAAATTGGCTCTTACATTTGTTTAGGGAAGTTTTTAGTTATGCATGTGTTAGGTCAGGGTATAAGTATGCAATTTGTTTTCTGAACAAGCAAGTGATAAGAGACAATGTATATCCAGTTTTGAACACTGGTTGGAAAATCCATCTTGTGGAGTTGATGGGGAATTATACCTCATCTGTATTATGCTGGTACTGTACCGCACATTTACCTGTTAAATTTCTCATTAGGCTTTATTTCTGTCATCTGATTTCTTACTTATTTTTAATAAAAAATTTAAATTAAAATTCACACTTTTGAGAAACAATAGCTCAGACATTAATAGGAATGTTACCTCATATTTTAACTACCTCTGCCCCGAGTTCCTACCCTTCACTTTTCTCTCTAAAATAATTAATTTCCTTTAGTTTTCCTCCTTCTTCTGAAAAGCTTTGTATTTGTTCTGAGGGACAAACATTTTGGGGAAGTCTTAGAAATTCTCTACAGATCTTCAGATGCCCTAGTAGTATTTGGATACTATGGGGATTGATAAGTAATGACAGGAAAATTCCCTTCTAGGGACCTCTTGTGAGGATTATTCCCTTCTCTCCATTTCACAGGTGAAGTTGTTCCCTCTGATGTCAGATATTTAAAAGTTCATTAGGTAACCCAGCATCCCATCTTCTCTCCAGATTAAGACTTAGCTCTGTTCGATGTTAAAGATGACACTATCTGAACTGCACTTTTGCCATCTTTGCAAGTGTTCAAGTACAGTAAGCAGCCTAAATATGATACATGAGCCAGCGGTACCTCAGATCATTTAGATTCTACCTCACTGTAGCCAGAAATAGGAAATAAAACTTGCAATCTGACTGTTTTCATTGTATTATTATAACAGAACAACTGTGAAATATGTAAGTGTTTCATGCCTTTAGTAATATTATGAGGAGTATTACCACTATCTAGATCTCTAGTAAATCCTGCAGAGCTCCAAATCATTGAGTTTTAAAGGAATCTCTCATAATCACACTGAAATTCAATATAACGTTTGTGAAATTAGATTGGTATATGTGCATGTATATGTGTGTGCATGTAAATCTTTAATATTTTATCCTTAATATGCATATAATAGTGTATAAGAGAGAATTTCCTCTTCTGAGCAAGACAATTTCGTAGAGATGAGAAGAGGATTTTTACTGTATTGGTATTCATGTGATAAATCATCTTATATTGCTGTGCTCTTGAAATTAGCAGATGAAATAGCATTCCACATTGAAAGGTACAATATTGGGAAATTAAATTTATTGATAAACATGGTCTTGGTTATTATTTTATTTTTCCGAACCAGGTATTTTGCAGGAAAATATACGTCTTGTGTTTACTTCTGTTTGTTAATGCTTTGATAAATCAGACATTTTTAGTATTCTATCAATGGCAAAAGTCTAATTGCCTTATTGTATTCTGATTTATTTCTTTCCTTACTTTCTTTGCATCTGCAGCCCAACAAATGAGTCTCCAAAGAGATATATGTTATGATACAGTGTCAGTGAAATTAATCCTGATCAATTTTAAAGTTCACATTTTTATTTGATGACTTTCCTGGGAATCACTAAAACTGAGATTGACTCGGTCTCTTTTTGTTGGTTAAATATTGTTGTTTGAGAACACTGGATACAGCAGCAGAAATCTGATTATGATTCTAACAGTTCTGCGTCTGTATAAGAAAAAAGCAATATAAGCAATGATGTTTTACTAATTAATAGACACTAAGAAAAAAGCAATATAAGCAATGATGTTTTAGTAATTAATAGACACCAAACCCTGCTCTTTGCTGACACCAGTTAAAGGTTCTCAATAAGGGTCTAATGGTGAAGAGTGTTACTTGCCCGAGAACGCCTTTACCTGTGCGAAGGGTTGGCGAATAGCCTGGGGTCCCTGTGTATAAGTAATATAGCAAGATAAATACGTATGGCTTTTTAAAATGTGTTCAGAAAGCCAGGCTTTCTGTTTCCTTTAGGATTTCAGTCCTGCAGCTCTTGTGAACACATATTATTTCTAGAAGAAATTGGAGTTTTAGGTTATTAAGGGAAGGCAGAGATGGGGTAGTGCCTCTCCATTTTTTTTCCACTCTGTTTTTATTGGAAAACAGTTTGTTTCTCAATTTGTAAATGCTTCCACATCAGCCTGAAAGAACCACCTAGATTAGCGTTAGAAAATGCTTCTATACAATAACCATTCAGAAGTATAAATCAGACTGTGCTTGTAGCTTTTGGGGTGGTGTAATTTATTTATTTATGTATTTGATTTGTCAACAGAACTCATTTTTTCAGGTACTCATGGTAGGCAATGCTTTTGACCCAAAGGAAACAAAAGACTTACTGTTTTGGTTTTGTGATTCCTGCCTTCTCTAAATCACAGAAGATGGGAACGTACAGGAGTTATTGCTATCAAAAGGAAATAATTATATTGTCCGAAGTGCACAACAAATCACATCTTAAGCCGTTCTCCCCACTCTACCCCTACCTTGCTAAAGTTTAAATAGCATAACCAGTTTCTGTGAGGAAACCTGATTTTTATTTTTTTTATTGTTAATGTCAAACAAACATTTATTTCAGGTGCAAAGCCTCGGGATATGTTAGTGAAAACAGTGGCACTGCTGTTCTATTGCTTACTGCCCACTAAGTGGGTGGGAAAAGGGTACTGTGACCCTTTTACCCTTCCCACCAGTCTCCCTAACAGCTTTGGCCTTCAGGTCAGCTCAATTTCCCCTCCACTGAGTGGCCATTACTGTGCGAGGCTGTGATAAATGCTTTTTGTAAGGGACTGCATTGCCGGCAGCAAGCGCTAGGGAAGTAGGTAGCCTGGACCAGACAGACTAAGCCGAGAGACAGATAGACTAACATGCCTGCACGCTAAGTGCCTGTTACCTAGCAACATGACGGAGATCACAAAAAAATGAATAGACCCACAAACAAAAATGAAAAGGAGATAAAAAAGAGTAAAAGTCTATGGGGCTCAAAGGTTAATATTCCTCTATCTAATAACTTAGTTTCAGAAAATTGCATTTTAACCTTTTCGAAGCATTCGGGAGAGAGATTTCTTTGAAATTAAATTAGATCACATTTGTATGAAATGGGGGGAGAGAAATTAAATGCAGAATTTATTATTTTTTCCATCTTCCTACCCAGTATTTCTGCAATTCCTTGTATTTTCTGTTGACTACCACTGCTCCACTCCCCTTCCCGACTGCATGTAGCTAGCAGCCTGGTGTAGAACTATTGATGGCTCCAGAGGGCTGGCCAGTGTGAAGTACTATGATATCATTTTGTATTTTTGTAGAATTTTGTCTGAGGGAAACAGAAAATCTTCCCCAGCGTGGAATAATTAGACCTTGTATCCCCTCTGTAGTCCCCATCTATCTCGTACCTCTCAGAGAGAAGGAACAGGGAGTGACACAACGAAAGTCACAAAGCAAAGGCCTGGCAGAAGCAGGAATGAGAGCTGGGACGTGCGGTTTCTGGCTTGGGAGTCTCACTGCTTCCTGTGACATTCCCGTTCTTGCCATGCACCAACATCCACACCAGACTTGCAGCTTGTGGTGTGCCAGCCCTCCTCCCAGCCTCCACCCCAGGTAGAAGTGGTCTAAAAGCTCGAACGCAACTGGAATTGACTGAAAATGGAGAAGCCTGTGGTAGAGTAGGATTGTATTCCCAGGAGTACCTCCTTTAGTAAATAGCTTTGCTTACTCTGATCTGTTTTTATTAAAAAAAAAAAAAAAAAAAGTCTTTCAGATAAAATAATTTGTGGTGGGGAGCTGAAGTCCATTTCTGTTAACTCCGTTTCTGATATAAGCACGTGGAGCTTTCACCTTGCCTTCCAGCTCCACAGGGAACCATTATAAATTCCCCTTTTATTACATAAACCTTATTTAAACCTCTGGATCCAAATTCCTGGTCCAGCTACTGTGGTGTAAATCTGGAGTAACTCCATGTGTTCCTATGGGATTATTTTGGGTCTGTAGCAGCGTGCTGGGGGCAGGATCCAGCCCATGAATTCCTTAGCTGCCAGGGAAATCCGGGTAAAGCGATTGTTCTATTTGTGTCATGGCTGTTACATTTAACTTCACAACAGAATGCCTTTAAACTTTACTGCCATCTTTAAACCAATGAGCTGTATGGTTAACTAATTTTCTCGTGCACTGTATAATACAGGATCGATAACGCTGTTTCCTCACATAATATATATGCTCTCTTTCGCTCACTCTGTTCATATATATAGTATAATTACAAATACTGAAATTTATGAAGCATGTAAACCCGTGTTTTAAATACAGGAGATCACTGCAGTTGGGATGGTTGCTATTATTTAACATATTCCAATCAACATCTTCCATTGGAGACAGAGAATCTGTGAGTATATAGCGTTACTGTATAGCAGGTAAAATGGTCCCATGCAGGGCATTCTGCTGGCTGAGTCTCACAGCACTGGTGCCCACCAGCCCCTCTGCTGAGCAGCCCAGTACCTTCTGAGCTGGTGGGAGAGGCTGAGAGATGATATGAGCCACTGGAGGCTTTCCTGGTGGCAGGGGAATAAAGCTTCAGCAGTAGCTTCTTAAATCCTTGCACCCCTGGAACAGGAACCAGGAAACATATCCAGGTTTTCCTTCATTTAGGAAAAAAATTAGTTTCCCGTAGCATAAAGGCCATAATTTTAAATGACACTATGCTAATATCTTAATACTAGCTTCAGAAGGGGCAAGCGCATACTTTATTTGAGCTGTTTCCCTATTTCTTTCTCTGCAATGATACAGATAGTAATGAAAGGGCTAGAGCTAATTAAAAGACAATAATTTCGTGAAGGGGTGGTGATGATGATGAGGCAATAAACTGTGAGAACAAAGCTTGAGGGGTTTTAATGACTCATCAACCCCTTGATGGGAATTTAGCCTTACAATCACTATCCATTTATAATGATCAGTGATATACCTTCCTTAAGAAAAGGAAAACCACACTGCTAATGGTGCCTGTCACACAGTGGTATCCCATGCTGAGTGGCCCTTGTGCTTACAGTGTCCCCAGTTACTTCCAGGTTGCAGTGCTCAGAGTGCTCAATATATCGTAAGTTAATTTATGGTGCTTTGAACTCTTGCTGTGTCAGAGCCTTGAGACATGTCAGTGACAATGTTATATCAGTTGTGTCTGGATGTGACTTACGATTGATAAAAGGATGAGGAGTCAGATCAGTGGCAAGGATATAATGATGAACGTGGAGGAGATTGTGCTATACACACATGAGAATGCCAGTTTGCTAAGACAGTCTTGGGGACCTTTGCTGAGCCCTGCTGCAAGATGTGGTTACAGAGTCGAGAGGCTAATTAGGTTAAATGCGTTCATGTAGTAGGTTCCTTGGAAACAGATCCCATCTTCCTATCTTGTGTGGTATTGCACCCAGCCAGATCTCTGGATAGCGGGACTCAGAGCTGTCCCAGGTTCCAGTACGTGCTGCAGCTTCAGCACCAGCTTTGCAGGTACAAGAGGTTCTGCTTGGGTAGGAGCTGAGGATCTGAAGCACAGCTTTGATGTGTGTACCTGTTCACCATGAAATGAAAGCAGCAGGGAGAGGAAGGAGAAAAGGCCAGTGGTAGAGGTTTTGGTCTTATTTTTCTTAGGTGAGATGATCCCAAAAGTCTGAACAAAAAATATCCCAAGGAATTGGTGAAGAAAAAAACACATTTAAAGATCTCTTTCCTTTTGCAAGCTCTGATTCTTCTCTCACTCCTGAATTCCCTGATGCCTCAAAGACACATTTGTGCAAGGGAAGGAGTATTTCTTTGACCTTGCCATCTCTAAACTGAAAACACAAGAACATGTATATTAAGAAAGAAGAAAAGGAACCTATCTATACCCACTGAGCCCACATTTTTTCCCAGAGAAATGACCAGAGGACAAACAACACATACTTCATGTGCCATTGGAGGCACCCAGATACTAATGATTAATAGAATAGGTTACATTACTGTCTACAGCAAATCCACCTAAGTGTAATTAACAGCTGCTTTTTCTGGCATTGGGCTTCTTCCATCTCTCTTTCCTCTGTTGTTCTTCCCTGGGTTTTTTGGCTTTCTCTTATTCTTTATTTTTTTCATTCTCTCCCTGTTACCTCAGTGCCTAGTTATCCAGTTTCACCTGATGACCAACTGTTTCCCGCTTACCAGTCCCTACTGGCTTTTATTTTTTTTCCATTTTTCCCCAACCATTACCTGTCCATCTCTTCTCCCTTTTCCATCATTTCATCACCTTCCTCTTTTCCTTTAGTCTTTCACCTTGAATGGCGTGTTTATTTCTCTGTAATTTTTATAGACATGAGACATATCTATACTGTGTATTTTGATAGGGAGTGAGAGACTTCCATCTTTCTGGAATTGTGTTGTAGCTTACACCATATATTATGGCTCTTTAATGCCTCAGAGTCCTCTGGTATTGACTCAGGCTCTGTTAGCCTCCTTGGGTCAATTTTATTTACCATTCCTTCCACTGGCTTTCTCTGGGAGCACTAAGGGCAGCCTGGCACTGTGTTTGCTTGGCTCTCTTGGGTGTTAGTCCCTGTGAGATGGTGAGGTCTGGAGAAGCAAGAATTCGGGGCAGAGTATTATAATAAAGAGATGTCCTAATGGTAATTTAGGGAGATTTTGGATGAACTGCCTTTACAAAAGTTTTCTAAAAGGATTCTTCCATACCCATTATGTCAGATACATGGAGAAAAAGGTAGAAGCGTTCTGGTAAGCCCTAATAGAATTACTTGTATTCTGTTCTGAAATGAGATTCCCAAATATAAAGCATACTTCACTACATGAAACATACAGAAATGCTTCCAGTCCTAATGTTTGCATCAAAGTGAGATCATTATGTTCAGTCTTACTTTGTAATACTAATAAACAGAGAGGATCCAAACTGCCCAGAGATTCAGAGAGCTGGGACAGTCCAGTACGGGTTGTGAAACTCGGCTATGTGCCTGTATATACACAGTGCAGCAGCTCGAATGACAAATTATTGCAAATGGCAAATGAATTTGCTACATGTGTCTGAATTTGGAAGGCAGCTTTGTTTAAGCTCTTTGTAAGAAGTCTAGTTTCCTTAATGCATCTTAAGGTTTTTACTAATAGTCAATTCTTTAAGTGGTTGTGCTTATTAAATTGGTGCAATTCCCTGTGCAAATGAAACTATACCTGTCTTGCTTGCACATACAAAGAGGGCATGAGAGTAAATTAGTGTTCATCCCTGATTATTTCATTAAAATACATTCTCCTATGTTACAAGGGGAAAAAAGCACACAGAAAATGATTCCAAGTGAGTTATTCTGTCTCTCATTATCATTCATAATTTGCCTTTGCTATAATTCACATCCCTTCACAAAATAGCAACATATTAGTTAGAGCTTTTAATTAAAACCCCAACACCTGCAGGTGAGAAAACACAGATGGATTCCCTCCTCCATGGAAACACTCAGTTACATGTGAACTGGCCACAGAGCCAAAGAGAGAATAGGTGTTAAAATAACACTCTGCTCCTCACAGTGACTCTATTCATTCCTACAGAAACAAACATACCTTGAGTGTGTACACAGCTTGCTCCACAGCTTAACCCTTTGCCTCTCACTTTGTCAGCTGTAACATGCTACCTCCATCAGAGACAGGTTTGGTTCTCAAAACGGCATTGAAAAAGCACAGTTGTGGGTTAGATGTGAGCTTTGGATTCCTAGCCTTGCTAAAAAGGAGATTTTTATGGTTCCTAAATTTACCTCTCTCTGCTAGATCTCCGACTGGCTTGTCCCTTTTCTCCCCCTGCTCTTCTGGAGCCATGAGTCAAACTGAAATTCAAAACTTGCTAATCCCTTCCTGAGCACTGCAAAATGACATAGAGCCGGATGCAGTAAAGCTGCTCACTGCTATGTGCGCATACACCCATACCTATATAAAACCATCTATATTTGTATTTCTGTACCTGTCATGACATATAGATAAAGCCTGATCACCAGCATCACTGTTGATGTCTAGTTCTCTAGCATACTGGTTCCTAGTCCTAAGCAAGCTCCCACTCGGGAGTACTGGGCTGATGCAGTGCTATCCGGTTATATTAACTTTTTTTCCGTGACTACTATCAGTTACAGTTAAGAACTAAAAGTAATGGCTGTATTACTGACTGGTTTGGGGGAGCAGATGAGAACAAAGTTTTATGTTAGGCAAATGAAGCCGGTAAAATGCTAATTGTCCATACTGGACACCATAACATTCTGGCTTGTTAAAATTGACATAATTTATTTTTCTGTTTAAAATATTTTAAAGGTTATATCAAAGGATGATGAATGTAAGGAAAAGTGCATTTAATGTGGTCCATAAGAAAACAGTGTTAACAGAGCATTATTTGAGTTGCAAAATCAAGCACCCAAAACTGAAGAATAACCTGTAAGCAGAAGAAGTTACTTGAATTCACTGGGAGTTTTTCTATGTAGTCTAACAAGATTTAGATCAAGACCAGTATATTTCACATGTCATGTTATGTACCACAGAGAGTATAGTACATTCTAAATATTAGCCTATTAATCTTGGAAACCCAGAAAGGATCAGCCATACCACATCAAAACTCTAATTATCTCTTAAGCTGTCTGAGAGATATCCCCAAAATTCACCAGTGCTTTCATGTCACTAACCTGAACCTCAACATAATGTTTGAAGACATTATACACTTTATACTTCTCAAGGTACTGCACTCTGCTATATAAAACACCCTTAGCAAGAAAGGTTTCTGGTGTACAGTTAGAACTGAAACACAGTCTCGGTCAATACAGAACTCCCCACGCTCATGTTGCGTTACGTCCAGCACCATCCTCTTCCCAAGACACCTGAACAGAGAGGCACAGTCCAAGCTCTCTCAGGAACCGGTGCATTGGCCACAGGAGCAGCAAGCACACATACCATAGATGAGTTAGCTTTTTTTAAGACTTATTTCAGAAATTTCTGTGTGGCACAGCGCTGTGTTATATTGGTGTTGGGGAGTGTCAGCTCTCTGCTGGCACCAGTCTGCTCTCCCATTTGAATTTCTGCTGTGCCAGACTTCTCTCAGCTCCTGGTATCTCATAGGGTTTCACTTGAAATGGCACAGAAGCATGAAGGTCTGCTGGTCTTTAAAGATACTTAACACTGTTACTTTATTTGGATGAACGCTCCTTGCTTGTTTATCTGTGATAAATAATTACTTGAATTAATGATGTGATTTTAAAGCAGTTAGATGCCAAAGGCTTCAGGCCTCATCTAAATATATACAGTCAACAGGCAGTATCTTTATTAAAACCAGATATTTTTATTCAGCTGTGATAATGTTTGATACTTTATAATCCTTTCTCTGATTATTCCATTGTATCTGTGTGTTTAGAGACAGCATATAATTGTTGCTTTTGAATAATTTAGGAATGAAAGCTCTGAGTTTAAATGTGAAAACCCAGTCTCTCATTTAGTCTGTCCGCTCTAAATCTAAACTCTCTCCATTCATAATTCCTTAGGCAAATGATGGATTCAAAACATTCACAGTAATTTTATAGGTGGACTTTAAACTTGCTGTACAACAAAAGGCTAATTAAAAGTAGGTTTGTAGTACACTGAGAAAGCAACTTCTCCATTTCTGTATACTCTTGTAACTTATTTATAAGTTATTTTTGAATTATAACTAACTCATACATTTTAATAGTAATTTTTAATGTAAAAATGATGAAAAAATTGTAGTGTTATCATTCCTGCATGTTGCAAAAGACAAGCGCATGGTGTGATGCCCGCTTTAAGGCTTAGGAGGAAGAAGAGATGGGGAGGAAGGAAGTTCGGCCTGATGGATCAAAGAACTGGTGACTGCAAGTGAGGCACAGAAACAACTGTGTTTTATGTGTCTGGGCAAAGGTACAGGGCCAAACTAGAGCTGGAAAGCTGAGTTGTACATTCAGTGGTTTAGTACTGTGAAAGACTGATCAAAAGTGAGGGACTTTGGGGAATTGAGCAAACCAATAAATAACAGTATCTGCCAGGGTCTAGGCTTAAAGAAAGTGCATCTTTCCACCTAAGATTCAGAGCCCTAAATGATCCCCTAATGGTAGAAGCCTACAAATATTCTTTGAAAGAAGAGGAATTTCACTCTTTTAAAAAGTTGAGCATTATGTGACAACAGAGTGGTCAGAACTCTTTGCTCGAGGAGTTGAATTCAGTCTCTCTCCAGTCTCTTTGGATTCTGTCCTGAACCTCTACTTTGACAGCAGTTTCCCATTCTGGGGCTCAAACTGAAGAGTTTCTCACACTCATCAAAGCAGACATGAAGGTAACCACATGGAAGGGACTGGTGTTCCAGCTAAGGTAGCATGGTTGCAGTGCATGACCAGCAGCTAAGACTGCCTCTGTGACATTTAGGTTATAACGTTATTTATTCGTGTGAGTGTCCTACAAAGGAAGTCATGGGAACTGGCCCAAATGATTCACAAAATTGCATTGCTTTGACCTAAAGTTTCAGTAGACGTTTCTGTAAACTCAGGCTTAGCATATATTTTAGTACTATTATTAGTAATAGTTTATAATCTGTACAAGTTGTACCTCCACAGTGATTTTGCTTTCATGTGGAAGTACGAAAGTTATGTGGAGGTATGAAATCTTGTGCTGCTCTTGAGATACTGATGTATAGATAAATATGGAAACAAACCTGAGAAGATACTTTTAAACTTAAGTTTATCTAATAACAAATAGAAGAACACTGTATGCCATTATGGGATTGCATGCTAAATATAAAATGTTTGGCCTCTATAGTTCTTGGAGAGGACTCAGTGGTAGTTCTTATGCTAATCCCAGTTGTAAGTACATTCTATCTACATACAGCCTATAAAAGTATTCCCCATCCTTTCTTACCCAGCCAAATGAGGAGTGGTACTTTAGGTGTGTAAGTTCCATATATAATTTATTTCCACACATAAATGCAAGCACTGAAACACTTTGTTTAAGATGACCAGGCAGAGGAACTGAAAAGTTTGGACTGATAGCAAAAATGGAAAATTTTATTTAAAATATATTCTGGTAAAATATAGAATATTTTTATTCTATTAGAAATTGAACATGATGGTATTGGATGTCTTGTAAATACTATGAAAGGATTGCTAAAATACAGGGAAGTGGTCTTTGGCTCCTCTGACAGTTCAGCTTCCGTCTTTAACTTACACCACTGGACTATGTCTGTATTCCTGAAGTCCTTCTGAGTTTCCAGTTTGGGAGCAATCACTGGCCACATCCTAACTACTGACCTGGATGAGACCAAGACATACACCAGTCCATTCTTTTCTCTTTTGCTCTCTTCTCTGGATTTCCATGGAGGGGAACCCTGGATGCAGCTGCTCTGTAACACTCTCCAGAGGATCTGTCATCTGGCTGATCCACAGGCCAAGATCCTGGGGCATGCTCAAGCATGAGTGTGTCTCAAGACAGTCTTCAGGTGCTCCAAACCAGCAGAGCCCCCTCAAAGCTATTTTTGCTGACATCAGTTCACATTCCATCCTTATCATCTCTTCTTCCTGTGCCCTCTGAAACTTGTGATCTTTTACTTATACCCAAATTTACCCATAGCGTGCTAGTGGCTGTGCATTAAGTTACTGAAGTTGGCACTTCTCTCTGTACCCTATTATGAACTTGCTTTTCCCTGTAAGTGTCTCAGATTCAGCCACAACCTTTTTTTTTAGGTGGTGAGATATGATGTTTGGTGTCTGAAAATGTTAATGAGACAGGTTGAGCATTTTCAAGCAAGTGCATGCAGAAGGGTGAAATGAGGTGTGAATCCATGCTGAAATTTGGTCTGCTCTAGCTAGGAACTGACAAATTCAGTACATAGCTACAAAAAAAGGAAAAAAAAATTGTTTTCCAAGTATTGACCTATCATTTTAATGTCACTTTTCTACCTAATTACAAAAGATTCCATAGGAGGGACTTCTGGGAAAGGATGAGAGTGTTTCATCTGTGTAAGGCACTCTGAAGAAGCAGTGTTAAGAGTGAACTCTCTGGCCTGTTCAGTCTATTTAGCAAGCTCTGAGATGTGTAAGTACATTATCTGCAAGGCTGGTAAAGAGCGCTTAGGGAGGATTTGTGGGTCTGTGGGAAGGACAAAGAAAAATGTTTTCTAATAAATTATTCACAATCTCACAATCCCTTTTGGGCAGATTGTTGCTCTGTTTGCCCCAATGCTTCACGTCTTTTCTCTCTGCATTCACATGCACATAGTTTCTCACCTCCAGAGAGCAGCAGAGATCTCAAGCAGGCTGCTGCAGCTAATGGTGGCAATTAATAACTTGTCATAATCCTAAGGATGAAAGGGAGGGCTCACCATCAGCAGTCAGGTCATGGCGCTTCTGTAAAGCAAATGAGGTGCAGGTGTTGTCCAGATTTAAGAGCTTTGCTAGACTGTCAGTACACTGCAGTGCCAAGCCATAGACAGAGTATCACCCTACAGGTACATCACTTACTGTACTAGTTTTCATGCTCCAGGTGCACACACATTATACAGCCTTCCCCCCCGCCCCCCCGCTGTTCATTAGTGCTGAAGAGGAATCCTCAGAGCATTTCAATAAATCATAACACA
This sequence comes from Mycteria americana, assembly GCF_035582795.1. Taxonomy (NCBI): domain Eukaryota; kingdom Metazoa; phylum Chordata; class Aves; order Ciconiiformes; family Ciconiidae; genus Mycteria; species Mycteria americana. The sequence continues at coordinate 67,313,189 of NC_134371.1, read as the reverse complement.
GCACAGTTAATTCCAAACATGTAATTGCAGTTTGCCTATATATGTGCATATACGAGGCAGACCAGTGAAGCTTTATTTTGCATTTGTAAACAGAAATGTGTTTGGAAGCAAATGTGTTATCTTTTTCTTTTAATTCAACATTGCAGATAAATAGCAGCTTGGCTACCTAATAACGTCTTAGGTCCGTGTTCTCTATTCAAGCTCGAGGAAATGAAACCTCATTATGCCTTTCATTAAACAACAAACTACAGAATCACTTATTTCTAGACAGCTCAGTTGGCTTTTCCTTTTTCCATTCCTGTGGGTCAGTTCTGCTTGAAATGAACCAAGTTTACAAATCTCTACTGGTTTGTACACTCCTATTATGCATACTAGGTTATGCATTTGTAACTGTCACACGAGTCAGGGTGATACAGCATTCTCATCTGACCCTATTCATTTAAATGGGTGCGTCTTGTTGACATTGATTCATGTTATAAGTTATATCGATGCATTATAATCCTTTTGTGTCACCCCACTGGTTATTTCTACTAAAATGTTGTGAATATATGCTGGCAATAATGGTCAGTAGGATTTGAAGCTGTTTTAAGGCATGTGGAGTCCATCTGAAGTCCCGGGTCAGTGCATTACGCTTGCTTTTTCTCTGAAAGACAATTAACATGCAAAGTATCCTATTCTTACGCATTTGCATGGCAAAGCGTCTACCAGCTTATTAATAATTTGGGGCTGTGCATTCCAAATGTATATTGCACTCAACTAAAGGGATAAGTAAACACGATTATGCATGCATGTAGGTCTTTATCAAGGTGTGGTTGATAATGTTTTAAAGCAGAACTATTTCTCATGAAAATAGCTCCTCTTAATAGCCTCTGTCTCTTTATTGTGCTTCTTAGTGAAACATAAATCACTAATATGTTTTCAGCTGCAAACTACTCTCTTTTTCCATTGTATTCACAGATTTAGTGGCATTTCAAATAGATAAACACAAGCAACATCTATCAACACTACAAAAAGGGGGCCTTAATCAAAGCTCCAGGTCCCAGGTCTCAGCATCTCCATTTACCTTGAGATAAATCCATTGGTGTGACCACCACTGCACAGGGTGACAAATCACCCTAGTCAGCTGAGCAGTGCAAGGGCTTATTGGCCTTTCTTTAAGTGGTCTTACCCTTCAATGAAAAGGATGGTGCTTGTCAAGCAGGGCCAGATTAAAGTTAGACAAAAAGAAATGATCTGTTATTAGAAAACTCCGATTGAGAATCACAAAACAGGAGAGAAATATGAATAAGAATTTACAGTGAGGATGCTCCCCCCACCTTTTCTCATCCTCCCCCAAGCAGAAATTAACTTTAATTACTTTCCCTGCTTAGCACATTATGAATGTCAAGACAACGAGGCATTAACATTAAATAAATATGTGGCTCCAGGAATGTGCCTGTTGGAGTGCAGGAGAAGGGGAGCCTGTGCCTGGTGGGGCCTGGGTTGCTGAGCTGCTCCAGCCCAGCTGGAGCTGGAGGGCATCACCAGAGTGCTTCCTTCAGGTGTGGCAAGGTCATGGGCCACTTTTGCTGTAGAACTGCTGGATACTCAGCATGGAATGTCTCTGAAGACGTCCATACCATCACCTGTTGGAAGGCAGCACGCTCTGTGCATGGATATCTGGAAATGAAAGGATTAGTGTTCAAAGGGAGGAGAGCAACAGATGTATGAGCAGAGTCTGGCTGGGTTGGTCAAGCGCCTGTTGGTGCCAAGGGCAGATTGGAAAGGCTCTTGATGCTTCCGGAGCCACATTCTGACCTTATTTACAATGATGCAACTGCAAAAGCATGAAAATCTCCTGTCAAGTTTGGCCCTTAGTATTTTAGCTTACATAGTTCCTAAAAAGAAACTTGAGGTTAAAAAAAAGTATATGCAGATAAGCTAAAGCCCCCCGAATGTTATTATATTATCTCAATTAATAATGGGCAAATTTTTCCCTCTAAGAGTACCCAAGGCCTCTGCCTTGTATTTTGGTGATCCACATAAATGTAAGATTATGTTTTAAAGTCTCTCAAAAAAACGCTACTTTTAAAAAGGAAATGACTGAACAGACAGTGACTGAAAAAATTTAGACCAAACATACTTGGAAAACTGAGCAAATATTTGCCCATCCAGTCGGTTTGTTTGCTGAAGAAATTCACAGTGAGGGTCTAGTGAGGCAGTAAGAGGAAAAAGAAGGAAATGGTTCATGTTTAGGTTTTTTCATAGGGCCAATGTATGTGGTTGGGTGGGTGGTTGTGGGCTTTTTTTTTTTCCCTTACCATTGAGATTCATGCATTTAAAATGCACTTGGTTTCTTGTGACTTGATAGACCACTATAGAAAGATTAATTTTCTGTAATCATTTGATTTGATGTGTGTCTACACAGCCCAGCATAAGTTTATTTTCTATTTATCCTGATCCTGAAATTAGTTGCTAAGGGTACTCAAGGGAAACACTTCAGTAATTATAAATAGGTCCTGACAACAGACATTTAAAATTGTAATAATGTAAAATGGTTATATTTCACATCAGAACATAAAATTGCACTGGTAGGGACACACAAGGGAAGTGCATACTGCTTTCTTGTACATAGTCCTGTGCATAAATAGACATGGCATTTGCAGGCAAAAATTTCAATGGCATATGTGCTTCATTATTTTACTTTTTTAAGGTGTAGACAGTAAGATATAGAGAAATTAAGGGACTTGCACAAGATCACAGCAGAAGCAAGCTGCAGAGGTGGGGAAAGGTCAAGGTTTCCCAGCTCCTTAAGTGGAAAGAGCAAGTGTGCTATGCCAATTTGTGAAGTAATGCAAAATTAATGTTTGTATTGGTACCTTAAAAGCCGTATCCAAAGCCCAGTGAAACCATGGGGGATGAAAGACTTGGTTCATGATTACTTTATGGCAAAATTGCTTGTCTTCACATTCATCAGCAAGGCAAGCTTGTACCACAGGAATAAAGAGAGGGTGCTGGTGCTGCATCACCGGGTGCTATCAGAAGGCCTGCTGAGATATGTCAGCATGGCTATGATATGTCCCTTATGCAACAGCACAGAAAAAGACCGTATTTAAGTCTTTAAGGTTGTAAAGTGCTTTGAAGAGGCACAGCATATTACGGAGGTTGAGAATCATGGACCGTAATCCTTAGGTGAGACCAAGCAGCAGGCAAAGATGGATTGAAGCTGATTTTTCCTTCCTGGGCAAGCTGGGTGCCAGCCTCATTGACCTGAGCATGTTTGGGCTGTAGGGCATTCCAGGGAGCCCTGGCCAGGCTGTGTAGACTTCAGCTGTACATGCGGTGCTGATGGTCAGGAGGAAGATGACCAGCTGCACAGGAGTACTGCTCTGGAGCTGCTGCATTGCTTATTGCTGAGAGCATTTGCTGTTTTATGAGGCACCTACACCAAAAGGCACAGAGTAGACAATTAAAAAGTATCATCCTTTAAATGCCTTTTAAAGACAATGCAGTCACAGTTACTGTGGTAGTCCAGATATAATAAAATATCTATTTAAAGATAGCACTTGTGTAGATATAAAATATCAAGTAATGCTCGGAAGTTAAGGGACCATAATAATTATCTGATCAAATGTCTAATATACATAGGCATAGTCTTAAACTGCCATGGTGATTGCACAGTAATTTAATATAAATTGATTAAGTACATTTTTACTGATGCTTAAAGACTAGTCATAGCATGGGAAATGATGTTTTGTTATCAGCTGTTACTAAATATACAGTATTTGCTGGAATAAATCCAAGCGTTAGCTTTAAGGCACATTATTTAAACAGTATGCAGCTGCTGTTTCTGCACTCCAGGTTGAACACAATTACCAAACACCTGATATTCATTGCAAAAACGGGTGTAACTTCCTCTTCTTTCTGCACTGACCAAAATGTTCTGCGCAATACTGCTGTTATTGATAGGTCTCAATCATCCTTGATGCTGGATCATATATATCATCACAGTTCTCTTTTCTGGAAAAACAACCAGCTGTGATAGATAACTTGCAGAATAATGCATGCTCCCTGGCAAGACTCTAATACAGTCTTTGGGGTTCATCTTCATGGTGTGAGAAAAAGACTCGGACAGTTTAGGAGCTCCAGGACTGAACCTCTGTTGCTGAATCGCAGCCAATGTGTTCAGCTTTGGATTGTGACCAGGAGAGCGGGTGAGCCTGTGCGTCCCCGGCCCTGCCGCAGTCTCACCTGGGGCTCTCGTTGCCCAGGTGGGGTACTAGCTGTGCCACGTAGCTGACATGCTGCTCCCGGAGAGGTGAGCGCCTGGTGGCTGAGCTGCTCTTGCAACGCCAAGCTAATTCACAGAGAGTGGATTGAGATTTGGGTTCACATAAGCGCTGAGAAGAGGAATTCTCTTTGAAAATGTGTGTTTATCCCTCTGCCCCTGAGTCTCATGGGGTGAGTCAGCAAGTGCTGCAGTGGAGTGGTTTGGGAATAGCTGGCAAAACTGAGGGGAAGAGTGAGAAAGGCTTTAAATCATTAACTAAAAAAAGTGAGACTAACAGGACACAGACCCAATATATCCATTTGGCTTTCTTGGGACTGCCTGTGAGCCTGTCTTTTGTTCACACTGTAGTGTTCAGCCACCATGGGTAAGTCTACAGCTCGTGCGGTGGCAGCTTGCAGTTTCAGCTCTGGAGGTGTCCAATGTAAGTGCTTGTCCCACAGCTGTTTCAGAAACCAGCAGGTTCTGTCAACCATAAGGGCTTAGCACACCAGGGTATGAAAGAAGAGCAGTTGTCCCTGCCTTTAAAAGAAAAACAGTTGCTTTCACCAATGTAAACAGAGGAGAATCCTCACATTCCTCATTCATGTAGGAAGAAATCTTTTGCTTTGTGGGGTGATTAAAGGCAAAATCTCATTTGAGGCAGAGATACTGAAATAAAGATCACTCCAATTTATATCTCCCAGTCTGTAAGAAAATTCTTCTTGATCTGCAAATAAGTAACCCCTGGACTAGCATAACCTGCCAGATCATTAGGTTATTTTATATTATGAAAATGGCATGAATATTATTAAAATGTAACTATAAATATTTATGCTGATAGAAACCCCACTATTGTTGTTACTATTTTTATTATAATGCCTTAGAAGAGATGCCAGATAATTGCAAGATTCAATAGGTCACTAGAGGTAAGGAGGGGAATTTTTCTGGAGTTATCATTTCTGAATACAAACTGCAAGTGAAAGTATAAGGATTTTTTCAAATCTGAAAAGTCACTATTTCTCTTTTAAAGAAGAGAACATATTCTCTTTTAAATCTTTAAAGATCATCTGTTCTGCAATGCCTGCAAATCATTACTGTTTCATACTGGTTTGCCAAGCAAAGAGTTCAGCTATCCATTTTTTCTGCTGAACTCTTTCCATTTTAGCTCATACGCTCACCTTCTCTGCTTGCTTGTGTTGTTCACCCTAGATGCTCTGTGCAATATGGACTGTTTCTGCCTGTGTATCCAGGACCAAGCATTGGCACGCCCTGGTAGCAAAAGTGGAGTTTTGAAGTACTAATGTAAAACAAAGTAATAACAATTGCAAATCTTGTATCCTGAAGCACAGAGTTTGATTCAACAGCCCTTTCTGAACTGAACGTGAGGAGGGTAGAGATTTTTGCAGGCATAATCTCAAACTCGCACAAAACATGGACACATGAAGAAACACCACTTCCATGAAAACAACCCTAGGTTTCTGAACTACTGAAGTAAGTATTGCTTCAAAGACAGAGCCTTAGAAATTAGGAATGCTGACTGGATGGAGTAAGTCAGGGTTTTTTAAGTTTATGGGTAAAATAAATGTTCATTCTTTATATAAATCCTAAAGAAGGCCAGTTTCTCTAAATGTTGACTCTTCAGTTTCACCCAGCTGCTTTAAAATGGAATTAAGAATTTTTAGCAGTCAATTTAGTTTAAACAATTATATGAAAAACTTACTAGCATAGCCTCTGAGTCAAATCCATAGTTTTATACAATACAATATATATTGCAATTGTATAGTTTAGGCACTGTGCAAGTAAGACAAGAGTAGGCAAAAGCACACTGATATACCCCCAAGGGCTTGGAAAGTCTCTCTGGCGAAATGCTGGGCAGAAAACCCCCAGGATGCGAGGTGGTTTGAGGTAAATAGATCTTCAACATATATGTACTGTGAAATTCAACAGATGCCACACAGCGCAACATTAAATGTCATAGTGATGATTACCCACTATGAAAGAAAGGTGTAAAATATGTTGGTTTGCTAACTGTGCATAATGTAACAAAATTAGTTGGGGATGTCAGCTGGAAAATCGTGTTAGCAGCCTTGGTGTGTGCATGATGCAAACAGGAAGGAATACCCTTCTTGTAGCCCTTCATACAGCCATGTATAAAATGTGCACACAGAAAAGACTGTATGATGGGACTCAATGGGCTCCTGACTTAGTTGGCTTGTATATGGCAGACTGTTCAAGGTGTGAGTTGAGTTTGAATGCAGGGATGAGCAATCAGGATAGTTGCTGGCACAGGCCGTTCACTGTGCATATTAGAGAAGATTTGGCACTCTTGGAATTAACAGCACTTCTAGGGCATATGATAGTGGAGAAAGCTCTGTGTGTGTGAGCGAGAGACACAAAAAGAGTGAGATTTTTGTGGTGAATCTGGGAAGAGTGTAAAACGAAGTATAGGACAGTGACATACTCTGCTGGGTAAATAAATCCCATCGTGAGCAGTGCCTAATGTTTCAGTTCTCCTTCTGGATTGCTGCGTGTTTTTCCAAAAGGAGAACAATTAAGACTTGTCTGTCTCTAAGGGTCTTTTGCCAAATAAACTGAGAGACTGGAGTCATAAATATCCATTTGGTATTGAACGTGCATCACCTAAGCTAGAATTTTTGGGCCTTTTACTCTTTGGGATTTTTAGATTCTTACTCTGTGAAATGGGGGCTAAAATCTCACCTCTCTAACTAATGAGTCACTAATTGATGTTTGTAAAGTGCTGTGATCTTAAAGGTCTTTTCCAGCCTAAATGATTCTATGATTCTATGAAGATTAACATGTGGTTGGTTAGCAAAATGTTGTCTTACAAGTAGGAGTATTGAGGGCAATTTCATAGTTAACCTGTGTTTTATTTAACCTGTAAAATTCTTCTGTTAGATCTGAATTTCAGTTTCTTCCAAATAGGGACAAATCCTGATTTTCCTCACTCCTGAAGCACTTTGTTGGCTCTTTGGATGGTGTTGAATTTTACCAGCAGACTATTCCAACTGTTACTGAAAATCACAGAGAGGTTGTAAACAAACACTTGAGTCCAGAATTCCTTACTCTTATGATTTCTTTACTACAGTGTCCCATCCAAGACATGTTAACAACTGCCTGATGTTCTGCCTAGCTGAGTCACTGCTTTTTAGTGAAGGTCTTTGCAATGCAAGCAACAGAAACTTCAGGGAAATCAATATGGCTTTTAACCCGGCTATCAAAAGCGTTGGAGATATTTAGGTCATTAAATGGCAGTGGACACAAGTAAAAGCCTATATCTCACATCATTAGCAGTAAAGATGCTGTTTAGTTTTATTTGCTAAATCACACAACATATATAAACTGCATAGGAGATTACAGAGGTGTGGAAAACTGACTCAGCAAAAATCCAGTGAGGAGACAAAGTCAAAGAATGGCCAAATTTCTGTGATCTCAATGCTCAGTGCAAACTTTTTTTATTGAATTTTACTTTTATATGCCATATTAACATTTCATTTGCATACAGATTGCGCTCCATCTTTGCTCTAAAACCGCACAGTCAGCAGTCCTCTTCTGCAGACAAGGTGTGGTACAGCAGCATTTTAAAGTACTCTTGTTAAATTTTAAAGCAGGATGCATAAGCTTTTGGTCAATCTGCTTTGGCAGTTATCATATACATTTGTCTTTTCCTTCACAATACAGTGATAGCTGGGGATTTGATTTTACTTACTGCTTTTAGGATTGTTTGAACGCTCACAGATGAGGCATGCACATCTAAATACTTCAGCTACTCCATGCATAGACTCCCTAGTAAACCCAGTGCTCTTCACATCAGGTTTCCCTGCCTTGCTACTGCTCCTGCAATTCTAATTGTGAAAGCAATGGCACAGGCAAAGCACTGCCAGTGCAGTGTTTTTGCCACAATGTTATATTTACTAGAGGAGGTAAACACTTAATCTCTTACCCTTGTTACCAGTGGTAGAATTGCATTAGAGTCAAACAGAGAGAAAACAGACAGTTCTGAGCAGAATAAAATGTAAATATATCTAGCAGAAGTACATATATGCACTGTGGTAGCTGTATATGTAGTAGATTACCATAACACAGTTTTTGCTCCATGAACATAGATAATTCCCAGTTGCCCTAGTATGTTTTTCACCAACCAACTCTTAGTTTATGAGTTCTAATAATTCTATTGTGAGACTAAACAAATAAATACACCTACCAGACATTAGAGAACATGACAGAAATTACAGTGTAGTCTTAACAGTTGGTATCTACCATGCTAGAATAACAGAGGTAATAGTGATAATACATAAATACATACAGTGAATATTACTTGGCAACTGTTGACGGTGTAACCATCCTTATGTGATTATGCAGAGATGCTGTGTTTTGTGAAAACAACGGAATTTTTGGATGTCATTATTAGCGTTGGCAGTTAGCAATGCAAGCCATCATGTCTTGTAATGTCAGTAAACGGAAAAAGCAAGTAATATGAACAAGTTAAGGACATGGAAGTTTCAGAGCTGCGTCCCCAAAATCTAAGTCTCTGGAGGCTCAGTTCGGCCTTGCACTTAGCATATAGCATGTAGTTATGCTAAGTGCACCCAGCGCTTGGCTGCAAGCCAGATCCGTGCTATTGTCCTCACAATGTGGCATCAGTGTTTCACATACAGGATAACAAACCAACTGCTAATGGTAGTAATTAGGAGCCTTGGGGGTGATTTATACCTTTTGTCACTGTTCAAGCAGTGTAAGTGCTGAGGTTTGCAAAGATAACAATTATTGGTTCAGGTGATGATCCTTTCATCAGCAGGCCCAACAGTAAGATAGACATCTGATTTTTAACCATCAGAATTCAGAACTGGGCCTAGTAAAAACATTCTTATGAGTGGAATGAATGTGTCCAAACATTTGGTCTTAATTCAGCTTTGAAAATACATATCCAAAAAATGACAAAATGGCAAGACTGTAGAAATGTGGCAGATTATAACTCTAAATTGCTAATTATTTACAGATATCTAAATGTATATGCTATATTATTTATATATGATATTATTTATCTTTCAGAGACAGAGTAGAAGTACAACACTTAATAGCACTAACCGCTTCTTATCTGAGAATCTCAAATATTAGTGAACTAACTCTCTTTATATTCTCACATTACTACCTGCAGAGTTAATGGGAACCAGCTGATAAAACTCTCAACACAAGTCTCTACCCAAATTGTCCCTAACGTCACTGTAGTTATTAGAACACCTCATCATAGCGTATGTTCCTCTCAGCTGAGCCTTTGTTTACTCTGAATTACGCTTGTGCAGACAGCAAATTAGTCCCTTTTAAACCTCTATTACTGAGAGCACCATCACTGCTTGGTTTTGACACAGCTAAGATTTGAATTCTGATCTGCCAAGTATTAACCTCATGTTTTCATGGTCGCATGGAGCCTTTTCCTTTTTTCCCCAGATCTTAATTTTGTCACCTAATGCATGCAAGTGTCAACGTGTGTCCCCTGCACTGCTGATTTCAGTGACGGCTGGTGGGGTCTGGTTTGCATCTGAACAAGCAGATCAGGGCCACGAGTTACCCATCATGTTGAGACCTGCATGTGCTACTGAGAAACATCTCATTCTGAAACAGCTTTCATAACTGTTAGAGAGAAGGAAAACAGACCCAAAGTTAAAACATATTCTAAAAATACTTGCCTTTGCCAAAAAATGAAGATTCTTCAAACTTAGATTTCTTGGCTAATCTTGTTCTGTACAGTGTGCCTGTTTGTGTGTGAGCTTCATTCTGAGAAGAGGCAGAATGACCTCCAGGAAAGAGCAGGATATGTTTTAGAAAAGGGAGGAAATGTGATGGTCTGGAAGCTTGGAGTACAAGATCCAATCTCTCTCCATGGATGGCAAGAGCATGTCAGACATAATGGAATATCAAGAGAAGGAACCTATTGCAGGCTCAGGGGACTTCAGTAAGATAGCATTAAAAACTTCACTGCTATTAAATCTTGGGAAGCTGTAGATAATTTTGCTTTAGAGGAGCGTGGCTGCTGGTGTGGTTAAAAATGCTATCGAAAAATCCACTCAGGAGGAATCCCTCAATAAAACAGAAACAATTGGGGCTACATTGGAAGTTCCTGCTAAGGAAAACATCATTTGGCAGAGAAGATTGGAGAGGCTGGAGAGTGACAGGAGCAGTGGAGTTTTAGGACTGCAAACCGCTGCTGAGGGAAATGGTGGAAAGACTATTGAGACTTTATTAACTGCTGCATTGGGGATCAGAAATAATACTCCCCACAGATAGAGAAGAAGCCTTTCACAGAGCAGTTGAAACATCCTGCATTAGCTGCTATGCTAGGGAGAGGGAAGAAACCATTCTTTTTCTCTGAAATCCCTCAGATTGGAGTAGCAAAGCAGGTAACCAACAACAAAAAGAGATTTCCTGCCAGCAGACGTTTTCATACAGGAGGTTTTATGCTCAAGGAAAATTATGACGTGTACAAGTAGCAGAGAAACAGAAAATTGGGTCATATATAAATTCTTAAAAGCTGCCTTCTCTTTTGATTACTGGATAGCTAATGACACCACATTCCCTGACTCCCCCTGGATGTCTGGCATTTAGTCACCGGCCTTAGTTTACTACCTCATCCAGTACATCTTCCTCACTAAGCACAAGAAGATAAGGAAATTGAGAGAAAAATTGGTATTTAGAATCTTTAGAAGAAGATAGAAATATTTGGAGGTATTTGGATTTTTTTTAACAAAGGTAAGACATGTCTGAAGAAACAAAAGACTGTCTTTTTATCCCTCCAAATACGTGGCACTGATAAATACACTACTTTTGTTAAAGGACAGCTACACAGAAATACAAATGTGTAGCAGTGGTATTGCTCTTTTTATTTGTTTGCTTTTTTATTTTAACAAAATGAATGCTGTAGCATTACTCAGGCTACAGAATACCCCAAATTCATAGCACAAGGGTGACTAAACAGGCTGAGCAGAGCATACCTGTACCCAACCAAATACAAAGAAAGTCACTGAGGAGATATGGTAGTTGTGATCATCTGGGACAAAATACATTGGCACTGAACACTGAAAGACACAGTATAGATGAGCTCAGAAGGAGAATAGCACCAAACTGGAGCAAAGTGCTAGTGACAGAGGGTGAACTGCCTTTGTTACTTGTAAGTGTATTAATTTTCTTTCTGTTTGTGTATTGTGTAGAAGCTTTTGTCAGCACAGCCCTGTTTATCATATATCATCTCTTTCTTCATCACGCTCCTAATAGACATAGTTACTCCAGCAAAAGTTTGTAGTGTTGGCTGCTTTATCCCAGTGAGTAGCACTGACTGAATTCACTATAATCCTGCAAAATGTTTCTTGGAAGTTCTGATACTGTTGTTGGGAGGCAGAGGGGAGAGAAACACCCAGTGGTGGGAGGCTGTGAGGGAATTGGGAAGGTAAAACAGAGTTTTCTAAAAAGCTTTTTATGCTCTGCCTTGAATTTGATCTATTCTTTTTGAAGAAGAAACTTCCTGCTGGCACAGTGGGGTCTGGAGGTTAATTTCTGGGGTTTGTTCTCTGAGATGTTTCTGTTCCTGGAGATCCAAATCTGTTCCATGGCTACATCTGAAAAGAGTTTGGGGACTGTCCCCATAAACACTGTGGTGTTATACGTGTCAGTTAGGGTCCCCAGAATCCTTAGAGGTTGGCCAACTGGTTAGGTGGGCCTTCTTTCCTTTGAGAGTGAGCTATACTAAATTCCAGCCTTGGGATCTTGCAAGAACTGTATATACCTCCTAGAGGTCTCCTTCCATGTCTCATCCAATGAAGATTCCCATTTCTTATGCACTGGAAAAGCTGCATACCTAGCTGCTGATAACTATGTAGAAGCTTTAAATTTTAGGTTCTTTCAATCTTCACCTACTGTGCTATTCTTAAAGTCTTACTATGGGCAAGGGAAAAAACCCTTCTGCTCTACCAAAAATAAAAACTAAAGCATGAGAAAAGGTTTACGTACGTAGCTCAGAAAGTGAAATGGAAAATAGGAGGCAGAAAGTGAATGACAGTGACTGAAAGGTCATTTCCACGTTGAAGAACAGAATCAAGTTGTACTGGAGACCAAGAGCATAAAATGTGTGTTATACACTGCCTGCTTTCTGTCCTCCTCTATTTGTGCCAGAGTTTTCTTGTGCATCTGTCATTGCTGAAATTTGCGTGATTTGGTTTTTGGTGGGGTGATATTTACAGAGGGAAAAAGAGATCCAATAGTTATATAGCTTGAATATTATCAGACATATAAAGGAAATACTTTCCAAAGTTCCCAATAAAAATAATTAGTGTTCTGTTACTGTTTACAAGAGCATAGTGTAACCCATGCAAAACTGCCTTGCTTTCAAGAGGACTTTCACTGTCACATACACAACACAGGTGAAATGAAATCAGATTTCCAGCTGCATTGTGCACTTGGCATCATCACTTAGGTTTGCTGCCCTTTGTTGCCTGATGGATATCAGGTAGAAGAACCAAGAATCTGCTCTTTCAAAGCTATTTTCTTTGAATTTTAGTGACGAGAATGGTCTTCCATTACTTAACACTGAAGACAAAGGTAAGGAAAGAGCTGGATTTTTATCAAAAAACTCTTTCAAAGCAAATCTGCCCCTTTTCTACTACAGCTGTGAGATCCATAACAAGAAGTACAAGCAAGGCACCCCATAACAGCTATCACAAGACCAGCATTTGAAGATTCCTTTCTCGAAAGAAACCTACTTTGGTATGGAAACATAAAAAAAAAGAAAGACAATTTTAACAAAAAGAAAAGTACTTTAATGAATTGCAAATAGACTGTAAATGACTACAGAAAAAACTGATGGTGTGAACAAAGTACATAAAAATCCTGTGTGCATACACTGTTTATAAATCAAGCTCTCACCCACCATACTTGGAATAGACATCCAAAGGAACATAGCAAATTACATAAAAGGTCAGTGAATGTAAAATACTGAACAGACTGTTATGGGATCATTTTTAATCTTTTTCATCACCTAAAAACTTGTAGGGAGGGGTAAATTATATTAAATGAATTGAAGAAGCTAATGAGAATTTTTGGGTTATAATGCCAAAATCAGGAGACATTTTTTTCATTCTAAAGATCTGGCGCTTGCTGGAAATTCTGTCCCATTACTGAAGACATTTGGGAAAATTAATTTTCTGCTTAATTTTTTTTAATGCACTACTGGCTTTTAAAAAAAGAAACAAAGTTTGAAAGTATTTATAACATTATTAAAATAGATAGAACTCCTCATTTGATTGTTGCAGAACTCCTTTGAGATGGTGTTGGCACTGTTTTACAGGGGGAAGCTAAGGTTATGGTCACAAGTCCCATGTTATACCTGCATTCTGCTTACTCCAGAAAACAGCTGAGGTAGGGAAAAGCAATCAAAAGGTAAATGAAGATATCCCATTCTGGCTTAATATTTTCATTCCTTGAAGCCTCACCTCTAACTCTATATTTAGACACAAAAAAGCGTGGCTTGATTTCCAGGACCACTGAATGCTCAGTGAGTACTTCTTCCCATAGGAAGTAGAGGAAGTTGATGTAGAGGAGGCTCCCTTTTTCCCTCTGTTTTTTTTCTTTCTCTTTGTTTTCTGACTTGCCATCACTAAGAAGAAGGAATTCTTAATTTGAGCTTATGGACCCCTGGTAAAATTCTAGAGAACTAGGAGGTTTGGGGTTTTTATGTGTTGGCTTTCAATTGATGTAGAACATCTTGATTACAGTTTGGTTTGGCTTAATCCGAAATTTACTTGGTGTTAGTTCTCTCAAGCCTGCTGGGTAATGAACCCACACTGCCTCTGTTTTTGAAACCTCTAATGAACCTTTTTTTTTTTGGTATGTTTTATATGTGTTTGTTTTAGGAGAGGAAATAAAAAATAGCGCTCTCATCCCAATCCATCTGATTTTTTTGTGAACTAGGTAGGACCCACTTTTTCTTAGTTAGATGTGTCTAGATGTAACATTTCTTGACTATTCTGTCACTTTCTGATCACTTGAATGAATAATGTTATAAAAATCATATAATCAAAAGTGTCCAGTTGCAGTCTGATGCATTAGCCTTAGGGTTGTGACAAGATGAGAGATGTTACTTACCTGGTAGGGAATAGAAGTACTCAAAAAAGTAACCCTTTTCTGTTTTGTCATGGTTTAGCCCCAGCCGGCAACTAAGCACCATACAGCTGCTCGCTCACTCCCCCCCGGTGGGATGGGGGAGAGAATCAGAAGAGTAAAAGTGAGAAAACTTGTGGGTTGAGATAAGGACAGTTTAATAAGTAAAGCAAAAGCCGCGCACGCAAGCAAAGCAAAGCAAGGAATTCATTTGCTCCTTCCCATGGGCAGGCAGGTGTTCAGCCATCTCCAGGACAGCAGGGCTCCATCACACGTAACGGTGACTTGGGAAAACAAATGCCATCACTTCGAATGTCCCCCCCTTCCTTCTTCTTCCCCAGCTTTATATACTGAGCATGACGCCATATGGTATGGAACAGCCCTTTGGGCAGTTTGGATCAACTATCCTGGCTGCGTCCTCTCCCAGCTTCTTCTGCACCTGGCAGAGCATGGGAAGCTGAAAAGTCCTTGACTAGTGCAGCAACAACTAAACCATCTCTGTATTATCAACACTGTTCTCAGCACAAATCCAAAGCATAGCCCCATACCAGCCACCACAAAGAAAATTAACTCTATCGCAGCTGAAACCAGGACATGTTTGAAGTCTGGATAATCCAAGCTGGACTCACGATTCAGCATCCTCTCTGGATGATGTTGCATACAGCAAAATCGAGACCTTAATCTAAACTTTGTGACTAGTCTCCATCCTTTCACTGGATTTCTCCTTCTTCTTAGAAATCTCTTTAATTCGTCTGCTATTTATCTTGAATTTTCTTATTTTTAAAAATTAAAGCTACCTCAAAATGAAACTCTGGTTTGGTTCTGAGACCATATAGCACTGCTAATTATAGGCTGGGTGAACAGAGACTAGCCCCCTGAATTCCTCTTCAAAGCCTTCCTTCCCTCCAGTGTCCAAGCCTCTATGCAGATTGCTGTAACATGTTATCCCAGGTGGTCCTACAGTAGCAGAGAGTTTAAAAGGCCTGTTTGGGACAAGATTGACTTATTGAATATGACCAAGAATATTTTAATTTGGACTTTTCCCAAGAAATGAAATGATTTGTTCATAAATATTTTTATTGAGGTGTGTATTATTTTTGTAGGTGTGCTTTTATATGGCATTTTGTGGGTGTGTTTATATATGTATGCATATAGAGAGATGTATTCGTCTGTATGTACGTCACATATTGTGCACTTACTGCTACTAGCTTTTAATATTTTTCTCCGGGAACATGCTGTGATAGCTTCAGTATTTCAAAGAGCATGCAGTCCAAAATCTGTCAGTAGGAAATATTTCTTTAAGGAAGAAAATGTGTTTTTTGTTAACTTTCTCAATCTCTCATCCATTCAGCTCTGTGTTGAATATATGTGCTGTTGCAGGGCTTGGGGTGGGACTCCAATGACTTCTGTTTATTTCACCATTTTGGAAACACTAGTTAACAAGAGTGATGTTGAAGCTGTAAAGTTTGAATCTGTATGTGAGGTTGCTTTCCGAAACTAGAGTTTTAAAAGTTACAATTCAGACTACTGATTTATATCTGTCCCTAATGAGTCACTATTCACCTTGCAAGGAAACAACACATATTGTCTTGTCATATTAGTTTTAAGTGATTTTGCATGCCTACAGGAAGACATTTAGGGAGAAGAATCCATGCAATTTCTATAGCATCAAAGCCTTGTTGGGGTTTCCAGGTGACTGAATTCAGATTTATTGTTGGTGAACTTGGTTCCCAGTGATCTATTTAATTCTAAATTAGCATCTCTATTGCAATGCTTAACTCTTACAGTCTGCTTTCCAAACATACACTAATTTGGTCTCACACCACCTCTCAAACAGGAAGCCAGATAATGAGGTGTGGGATCTTTTTTCCTTTTAACTGTACCGTTATTAATGCCTGAACTATCTGAGGTTATATAACAAAAGGAGACAAAGCACATCAGTTTATCGGGAGAGAGAAATGCGTTGAGGCCAGCCCCATCTCAGCCTTCTGGAATTCAGCTGTTGACTTCTCTGTATTGACAATCCCAACTTCCACAAAATCTATCCGTCTGCCACAGTCACTAATAAACTACAATATGCTTCTCTGATTCTTCTTGCCAACTCTTTGTTGTTACTTTTCCTTGAACCAAATTTTTATACATTTTATAAACCCCCTGCTAGTCTTCATCTTCTACAGCTTAACAAATAGTTTCTAATATGAACTTACACCTATGCTTTGCTGAAATACAGATACATGAAATATATACACATTTTATTTGTCTGAGACAGTGGTTTCCAGACAGTCTGTAACTGACTCACAGAATAATTATTCTATGCATCTTATATTGTGTATCTGATACATCATGAAGAGATGTTTGCAGTGTTTTCAGCTAAAAATTTAATCATTATGGACAGATGTTGAACTGTGAGAAGTGTTAAAGATGGATAGTTGCTTCCAGTCAAAAAAAGTTTTGGAACAACTTGATTTTAAAATATCAGTTATCTTACAAAAAATTGTACCTTTTTGGTGTGTCCTAATCCCTTTAGTAAGTTCAAGGTATAATTTTTCCATGTCCTCTTTATCTTCATTCCTGTTTAAAACTTTGAATACCATTAAGGTCATACTTCAAATCCAGTAGCGGCATGGATCTCCATTTTCCTCTCTCTGACTTCTTATCAGAGCAGTAAGTACTATAAAATATTCTGTGCCATTCTAACTAATCACCCCTCTGGCATTCTGAGCAAATGCAGGTTAATGGTGAATCTTTTAATATTTCTATTAATTAAGTATATTATCCTAATAACTCTATTGTCAATTTTTCATTGCTGGGTAATGACTGGAGCTGGGTTAGCTATTCATAACTACTAATGTATTTAAAGGAAAGTAGTGGTTTTTGTTTGTTTGTGAATTGCCTGCTGGCAAAGTCTTAATTTTTACAAACATATTTGTTATTTGAAATTAATTTAGGGGTGTTCTGTGCAGACATGATTGAGCAGAGGCATATTCATCAGAGGGTGTTTCTTCTTTCTGGTTCGAACAGGGGCATTTACACAGGTTATAGAAAAATGGCTGCTGTAGGTCTTCGGTTATAAGAATTAATATTTAAGGTAGAGTTTTCATCCTAGCCATTTTATTAAATATGACGTGTATATATGGAAATGAGTACATAGTAGGTGTATTGGTATTTTAGGTAGTCACTATGACCTACGCATCTGCTTAAATCCATAACATGAAGTTAAGAGGAGGATCTCTGGGAAGGCTTTAGATTTAAGCACTACGGAGGGGAGGAAGAAGACAGAGTAATTCAATCAGTGACTGTAATTCTTAGTCTAATAAAGTTTCCTGTTTGGAATTGAAAGGAAGGACTCCTGCTACAATTGTACATGTGTTACGGTGCCGCCCACCATAATGAGGTAGAAACAGAAATGCAGCCAATTCAATAGGACTTTCGGTTTGATGAGCCCATAGAAAGATCTGAACATAAGGATTGTTTCACAGAATCTGAGCAGCAATGAAGCTGAAAATATCGATTCATAAATTTCCTAGGAAGATGAGAAAAACTATGCAATCATTCCTAAAAAGTTGATGAACATTTCCATCCAAAAATACAATACACTAATAGGTGTGTTTGTACAAAAACGTAAAGAGACGCAGAAAGCTTTTAATGGAGCAACATATGAATAAGCAGAGGAAAATGTCCTTAAGGAAGAGGACATTTCTCCTTTAATGAGAATTTTAAAGGAGAAAATCGTGACACTTGCTTTGACTTTGAAAAAGACGGTGCAACTGTCAGCACAGTCCAGGCAAGTGAGAAGTTACGCCAAGAGTGCGCTGAAAGAGTGATGTAAGGAGATCTGCAGGAATTCCCGGGTGCAAAAGGAAGGTTGGTAAAAATGCCTTTTTCCAGAATTTAAATTCTTGGTCAGAAGTGTAAAAGGTAGATGAGGCAAAACAAAAGACAGGAGGCTGGCTGAAGTCTGAGGCAGTTGTGCTGGAAGCTGAGGATGTGGATGCTGTATTACTGCCGTACTTAGATGCCCTAATTGTGGGTCAGAAGAAGACTGTCCAAGCACAGCTCAAACAGCTCAGCTGTTCCTCAGCCTGGAGACGTGAGCTCGTCACTGATGGGGAAGCAGTGAGACAACAACAGTGGAGGGAGTGATTTCTGTTTTCTGGGGGCTTATGGGCAGCACTCATGAGTGGTTTGGATTGACAGTCTTAATATTTGTAATGTAAATTTGACAGGCATTTGCAGTATGAGGCGTGGTATTTCCTTGGTCTCGTGCTAGCTTTCCCAGGCCAAAGTCCACGTGCCAGGCTGGGCCTGTGGAAGAAGCACGCAGGATGTGCCCAGGTCTTGTCACCCGTCCTGAGCAGTGAGTTTGGACTGCTAAATCCATCACATGCCAGTTACATTGGACATGCTGTTCAGGTACAAATCAATTGTCCTGAAAACGTGCAGTGAAGCCTGCCTGTCCCAGATGCTTT
Organism: Mycteria americana; assembly: GCF_035582795.1. Taxonomy (NCBI): domain Eukaryota; kingdom Metazoa; phylum Chordata; class Aves; order Ciconiiformes; family Ciconiidae; genus Mycteria; species Mycteria americana. The sequence goes on along the minus strand of NC_134371.1, from coordinate 67,294,307 downwards.
AGACTCACCGGACATGTCAGTCATTTTCCTCATGCACAAGAAACAGTTTTCCAGGCTGCCCACGGGGCCTGTTGGAACTGTGGCTGCTGGAAATCCCAAACAAATGTGAGGAGAAGCAGTAGGGCAGTGGGTGAAGTGTAAAGGCAATAGAAGAGGTAAGAATCACAGTACTTTCACATTTAAAATTGATTCAAATATAGAAGTGGCTGTGATTTATAAACTTGAAGAAGGTTAGCCTTAATCTCTAGCTAGACATTTTCATTGCCTGAGTAAACTTTGAGCTCATACTAGCTACAGAAGCAGGAATTTGGTATTAATAGAGACACTTGAGGCAGTTTTCTTAACTTAACCACCCACGGTGTCATGGGGCTTTCACAATGAAGCGGTCTGCCTAACAGAAATGACTGAGATGCTTAGGACAGCTTAGGTCCTAAGGGACCATCTGTGCTGACAATTTAACTGCTTCCCAAAATAAAGGAAGAGTGCAGAAGAAAACTATAATAAACCAGAAAAGTATAATAGAAAATGTGACTAAACAGAGTTGTGTACCCCACAGCATTTGCTGAAGGAAGTCACAGATACTGCAGACTTCAGCGGAGAATCTTCCTAAGCAGCCCAGGTGCTGTGGAAAGCTCCCAGTACCCATAGGTAGACAGAGACACAAATAAACAAATAGTTTTACTTTGCTTTACATAGCTTTACAGACATGCCCACTGGGGTTTTTGTATTTTTATAAAAGTATTGTGCATCTAGGTTTTGAGTGAATTTTCCCACAAAAGTATGTGCAGAGAATCTTTTCTTAACTGCAACTTCCTTGGAGATCCAAGTAATGTAAATGACTTTAAAAAAGCCAATTAAATGTATGATTGAATGTCAGCCTTTCTGATTGCAGCCTTCATTAAGAAACTGGAAATGTGAGGTATTTTTTTACCTAATATTGAACACAGTTAATTAAAAAGGTAAAGATTACATTTTGCTTCAGTTAATTTGAAATAAAGAACCTCCATTTAAACAATAAATTTCAGATTTTAGTTATAGCAATTAATAGACCAAACTGTGTACTTAAGGTTTTATTATATTGATTCTAAAATAATTAGATTAGCAAACACATTGCAAATATATTATCTAAAACAAATAACATTATCACCACGCTTTTTGTTACATAGCACAGCAATAAAACATATAACAGTATAATCTAAAGCAATCTCATAAAATTAATAGTTATAGAGCATATATTACATTCTTGCACTAAATGACAAAAGCCAGCATGATGATCATGTGGACAGTTTTATACTGTGAGGCTTGTTAAATGTTTTGGTATAGAATTTGTAAAACTTAAGACATGTCTTTTATGTTTAGCAGATAATTTTAGTCACATCTGTGTTTACTGGAGTATTTCCAAGCAGCCCTGTTATTAAGCCGCCCAAGTAACCTTGTTGTAACTGTGTCTCTCAATCCCTCTCCCACCAAACTTTCACATTCTTCCTTGCAAAGCAAATTGTAAAGAGTGTTTCAGCAGTCGCCCAAGACATCAGCTTTAAAAGCCTTAAGGCTGTTTGAGAGGCCTTTTAAAAAGCATGACATTCAATCAAAGTTCAGTGAGGAAAGTTTTAATGAATAAACTTGGTAAATTAGAAGGCACCGCAGCAGAGTGATTAACTCTCATTTGTGCATTAGTGTTAAAATTAATTAAAATGTTTAAGCTGTAGGAGGCAGGTTACCTCCTCAAGACCTGGCTTTGCCCTCGGAGTCAGTCTGGATCCAGCAGCGATTCATCTTGCACAAGATGAGAGGAGGGGTAAAAGAAAAGAACAGCCAGGACAAATGTGTTTTCAATGGTGCTTAGCTGCAGGAAGGCCACGGAGACCTCAGTGCGGCGTTACTGGAGTGTGACATAATAATACAGTAGGTACATTGGAGGGGATATGCTTTGGAAAGAAAGCGACCCTCCTTTCACATGGATTTCATTTTGACTTGATGTGACAGAGCTAATTTCATTACCAGGAGGCATGCTGGATTGTGCTGCAGTGTGAAACAGACTGCTGGAAATTAGCTCCCTTTTTCTGATTTGGTTAAACTGCTCCTGGTGAATATAAGTTTCTTTACCTATTACCATGAAGTATGTGATGCAGCGATACAATTCTATACTCATAGCTGTTGCCACCTTTACTAACTTTTGCTGCATCAATTAATTACACGAGAAGTTAGCTAGAGTATCTGATATACTAAGGAAAAAGGATTTATTTTAGTGCTTTGATGGCAATACATATTAGCAACTGATTTTGTAAGAAATCATAATGTTAAATTCCTATAAACTTATTTTCTTTTAAAAATCATTTTAGATTAGTTTCTTTCAAGAACCAGGAGCCTGTATTTCTTCCTATCCAGACCCATTATGATGTGGCTGTTTAACAAATCTGTGCTGGTTTGGAATTATAAATGACAGCCTATTTTGTAAAGGAAAAAGTCGTCTTTGACAGCAGAACAATATCATACAAGTAACAAATGGAAAATTGTGTCATACAGCTGAACAGTTGTTTTCACATGTTCACCAAGGGCCGGTTATTAATTTTACATTGGTCAGAATTAAGGATTTTGGAGAAATTCATCTGAAACTGGAAGTATGAAAAATTTCCGCTCAATGAAAATTACCATTATTTGCTGTAGATCTATATTCATAACTTTAAAACCTGGCAGTCTTTCCTATTTTTTTTCTCTATAGATTTCTTGTCAACAAGGGTGTCAGAGGTCAATGTCAGAATGCCCCTCTGGCACCCATTAACTATAACCAGAAAACTTGTTCACTATTGATCTACAATGTCTAAATATCTATTATGTTGGATATAAAAGGTGGTTTCACATCTTTCTAAAACAGATAATTCATAAAGGCCAAAGGGTCAGGTCTAGTGATATATTATTGTTTCACTGTATCAGTGACTACAAGTGCAGAAGGGGAGCAGGCCAGGCTAAGTGTCATTGAACTCTTGCGGGAGACCGTCGTGTGCCTCCCTGCCCGCTGCCCTCCCGTTCTCCACCACAGCCCCTTAATGCTATCTAGTGCAGTTTGCTTGTGGGTTTCCTCGGTGTTTTACTCTCCGCTGTGCTGAAAGGCAGGTGCCTGAACGAGTCATGTTTAAAGTTTGTGTTCGTATCGTTCTAGCCAGAGCTCAGATGAATCTGAAATCTAAATGAAAGTCAAATCTCAATACCGAAACCTCTGCCTTCGGCAATTAAATGGGCTGCAGTCCAGCTTGCTCTCTGTAGAGCACTTTACACCATGGTGGTTGCGCAGGCAGGGCTCTGTGTGTGGTGCAATTTGATTATTACAAGAATTGTGCACAAAAGGGCAGAGTCCCCATGGGTATAAGTTGTCACAGCTCCGTTGACTTCAGTAGAGCGATGACACTTGATGTACACAGAGGATCTGCCCCAGAATACTTGTCAGACTGTGGCCATAGTTCCAAAATCATGTGTTTTCTGAACAGACACTTGTGTAATACCATATGAATGATTTTGTTTGCTCATATCAACCCATCAAATTTATTGAGGCTCTTTTAATCTGCTCGTTATTTAACTGTTGAGATGCCTCTGCTCTGCTTAACGCTCAAAGGCAGAGCAGAAACAACTGTGAATTTCTTTGTTCTGCTATTCCTACAGCAGAGCACAGAAGCCCTGTGAGGATGGAGGACTCGATTTAGGGCTTAGTTCCCCCCCCCCCAGTCCTGTGAATTCAACCTTTGAGACTACGTGGCATTTCCCAGAAGGCACCTATTACTTTTGCAGGATGAGACCCATAACAAGCAAACCCTCTTTGGAAGGTAGCTGATACTATACACTTTAATGGAGCTTATGGCCTTCTAGCAAGCCCCCAAAATGGTTCATATTCTTCCAGGCTACATTTTTGAAGAAAGTAAATTGAGATGAATCATGCTAAGATGAGATAGTTAAAATGTCAGGCTCCATAAGTTTCAATGCATCCTTATAGCTCTGAACACTAAAATGCAACTGAACATTGGAATAAGGGAAACAAAAGAGAATCAGATAACTAGTTCTTATAGAGGGGAAAAAAGTAATTTCTGTCTGCGCTGCTACACCATGGAAATCCATATAGTACACTTTTAGAGCTGTACCTTAAAAAAAACAATTGCAGTTTCTTTTTATCACTGGTCTTGGTTACACATCACTGCCTACTCTATGACACACTAGAATTGCAGAGTTTCTGAGGCAAACAATACACCACCAGCTTTATTTCTGTTTACAAATGTTACCTGGGGGAAATGTGCCTGTACCTGTTGGATAAATTACAAATCATCAGCACTAAATATGACCCACAACAGTAACATAGAGGGGAAAAGGGAGCGCTGTCTGTACGTATTTGGTATAAGAGAGGAGGAAACTGCCTGCTCAGTATACTGCTGTTCTAATCAGTTAATGAAATTGTACTGCTATAATGTTTAAACTAGAGCTGTCTGTGGTGTTTCCTCAAGCATTTTCTTGACAACAGACACTGCTTCATTTATGCTTATCATAGTATTTACAATTAGTTGAATTAACTATTATTATTCTTTTAAGTGACTCACTGTAAGTGTTGAACCCAAGTCACATTACCAGAAATGTAAAATGCAGGCAGATTTGTGTCCAAGTGGTTTTCGTATGGCAAAGGCCAAGTATATAGAGAAGCGTTGTGGCTAGTGGCATATGAACCACCTCTCAGTCTAAGCCTCAGAGATGATGTGCAGCTGAGCTGACTGAAGGAAACCTTTGATAAGAATCAAGAACAAGGCTTGCATTCCCATTTCTAAAGCAGTAGCAAGCCACCACCTAAATCGCTCTGCTACCATGTCCCTTTTCCAATGGTTGGGTAGGACAGTTTTTCCTGCCATGGCCGATGAAGTCAAGACCGGTTACATGGACCTTGTACCATGCAGCTAAACGAATCCATCTTGGGTACCTGATCACAATGTGGTTGACCTTGACCTGGTCACAAGACCATTGAAGCCTGTTGCAGGGCTCGGGCCCAAGCCCATTGTAACTAGATCACAGACCTGAGCTGAGCATGCCAAGACTTTAGGTTTAGCTGCAGGGATGAAGCTGGGCACCAAATAGGGTCAGGAGAAACAACTGTTTTGTAACTGGATCCTCTCACGCCGCTCTGGCTGCAACACAGATGGGCCAGAATGAAGGCTATCACTCCTAGTTTATAGCCATTAGCAATCATGATCTCCCTAATATGAAACAGAAATAATAGTATTATTAATAATAATATCAAACTGACACATTATTAGCCTCTACAGATGGCTCTATTCCTCCTAATAATTTTTATTTTTATTTAATGTTTGGAGATGCTGTAAAAGGTGACTAGTGCTTCAAAATGTGACCTCTGTGGGGTTTAAAACCTACTGAATCAGATGAGATATTAAAGCATTCAATGTAATGTATGACTTAAAGCTATGTTTTTAAAACTTTAATAGGAAATGTCTGATGCTTTAGATTACTATTTCTTGAAGTATAGTAGGCTGAAGAATTTGCTTCAGAGGGTCTCTTTATATCCAAGAAGGGCTACGGTGAGAATACACAGTATGTTCTTCCTTCACCATGCCTCTAAATAGATGTAAAGGAATTAGTGTGTATTAATAATACATCATGTTTCTACTTTGTTTTATACTATTGTACATATGTTCTTATACCACAATCAACACCACCGTATTTAAATATCTCCAAGCAGTTCATTAAAGAAGGTGATTAACATCTGTCATGTGTTTTTTCCCTCCTCCTGTCTCCGAGGAGAGGAGGATGTTCAGTGGCAGACCTGATTTTGGTAGGGATTTATCGTGTGTATGGGAGGCTTTTTTATTTTGCTGAGGTTTTATTTTATTACACAAAATTACCTATTGGGATAAATGTTTGCAAAGGCAACTCCAAAAAAGTCTGCTTTGCAGTTGAAGTGAAAGGTGATGAGATTTAACTTGAGCGAATATGTTCAGAGACTCGGGCTGGTGTGTGGTGGGAATCCTGCCACGCCCTCACCTGCCTGCCCGGAGACCTCCCATGGGAGTGCGAGTGAAGGGCTTGACTGTGGCTTGTGTCTTAGCACTTCAGACCCCCTTGGACACCCCAGAAACATTTTGAAGATAAGGACCAAAGAGAATCTGCTTTTCACATGCATAATGGAGGCTGGGTCTCAGGAAAGCTGTGTGGCCTCCAGGTTCTCTTAAGCTGCTGATAGACTGGCCTTGTAGGGGTTTGCCGGGCATCCAAGGGAACTGTGCTGTAGTTAAAAACTTCAGCATGCCTTTCCCCCCTGCCCACAAGCACCAACTCAGTGTAGCTGTGGTGGCAAGCTTCAGCTTGCTTCCCCTGCCTGCTCCTCCATGAGCAGATCTCATCTGGAGGCAGAGGTGGTGGGCACTGTGACACCCACTGTGCTGAGAGAGAGCAGACGTTTCACTTGAATCTTGCTGGTTATTGAGTCCCTGTTGTCTGACTAAGCCACTCCATGGTTGAATATGAATGTGACTAAAACATGGGGAGAAACTGGTCCTTTGGGGAGCCCTTAAGTAAAAAACCCTCAGTGGAATGAAACAGTTTCTTGCTGTTCCTCATTGTGTATTTCCCTGCAGGAAGGATTCAAATAAATCACTTTGCTGTGTTGCCTGCATTTCTGACACTCCTTCAGTGAGACAGTAGCATCTCAGGACCAGCAGTAAGTAGTATTACTTACTAGGTAGGATCCAGCAGGATAAGAATGCATATCCCTCCCCATCTACTGATGAGGAAGTAAAAACAGTCCCTGTGGTAGCAACACTGTACCCTGAGAGCTTGCAGGGTGCCAGGTTATTGTCGTCAGCTACGTGAGGCTGTGTTTGGCCTTTGGTAACTTTTCTGTGAGCTTTCAAATACGTGAAGATCTGATATAGACTGATGTTTTCGTGGGTATTTTCTCTCTCAGCCAGATTATTGTGTGGGCAAGACCAGAAATCAGATTAGTTACAGCATTTTCCCTTAAATCTCCAAGGTTGGAATGACTGTGGTCTCCATTATAGTCATTTTGCAGCATCAACCTTACTTAACTGAGTTAAATCTTCCTAATTTTTGCTTTCAGTTTTACTTACTCATGGTAGCTATCCAGGAAGAGCACAGAGATTTGTCCGAATTTCTACATCATCTCTGCGAGCTTTCACACTAACTATAAGACCACTGGTAGCTCTTAGTAATAAATTTACCTCTGTCATAATATTTACTAATGCATCTGGCTCACATTAATTGTATTCTGTTTGCTTTTCCAAAGAGAATTTGATGGCTTCTCAATGACAGTGTAGTTTTGTACCACCTGGTTTCCATAGACAAGCCAGTTGTTATTGTCTTGTGTTGAATTTGCACTACCAGCTTCCATCAGGGGAGGGAATGTTGTAGCCAGTTCTGTTTCACACTGCGGGGAGATGGGGAGGTCTGATCCCTTCCTTGACTTTCCCAGCGAACAAATCCTTGAACTGTGAAAAAGGTTTTCTGTACCTCCAAAATCTGTATATGGGAGAGCACAGATGAGAATGGGAAAATAAAGGACAGGGAGAAGGTCTGTGTGTGCATACACACAAGCCTGTGAACACACGCGCACAAACACACACACAGTCTTACAAAGATCCCAGTGGGGAACCCACACTAAAGGTTAATGTAGCCCCAGGCTGTAATTAGCCTTTTGCACAGAGTCTCCTTGTTGTGGAATCTCTATTTATGAGGGTTTTCAGGGGCAATGAACCACCAGTCCCCTCCCCCAGTGTCCCCAGTAAAGCCCACTGGCAGGAAGCTGGCAAGGATGCTGGGGTTTGAGAGGAATGCTGAGGAAGAGGGCTTCCCATCTGATGGCTCTGGGGCTCCGGCAGGTCCCTTTGAGATCTCAAGGATTCTCAAAGACAGAGAAGAAAAATGCATTGCCCCGCTGCATGCCTTGTTTATACCGAGTAAGGGCTAACCTGCCACCTTGATTTAGCAATTCATTGTCAGATCAGTTGGTGACAGCAAATTTGCCTGTTAATCATATGTATCTGTCACCAGAGAGAGAATTTTCACTGTTCTGTTTTAGTTCACGCAAGAAAGGTTCCTATTCATTGAAGTGCAAGAAATTAAACGAATTGGAGGGCACAGTAAATATTAACATTCTTACAAACTTGATTTCATGCTGCTTATCCAAGTTCATCTTACAAAAATGTGCTGTCTTGCTATTTGGCAGTACCTGGTTGCTGCAAGGCGCAGTGAGGATATATTGCAGTGATCAACTCTTCGGTGGCGGGTGGAGTCAACTCCTAGGGTCATCCCTTCAGTAACTAGTGCATAAAATTACATCTAGATATTTTGTTATGATCCGGGTTTGCAAATCTTGCATGTGTTGAAGTCAATAACACTATTGAATTTTACCAAATGAATGCCATTTGTTTTTAAAATTCAAACAAAATATCTCCTCTACTGAGTATGACCCATTCAGGAATCTGCATAACATCAGTGCACCGCTAATGAATTCCTGCGACAGCATGAAGAGGCTGGTATTTAGGAAAAAAAAAAAAATCAGGAAATACAACAATGCAATAACTAGAAGGGAATCAAACTTCATTTGATTTGGTTTAGTAATCTCGTGCAGATGCTCTAAGCTCAGAGTGTTTTCTTGGTGCGTGGAGGGAGACGGGGGAATACGCTGCACCATGGCGTAGTTCAGGGTTCTGTTCTATTAGTGCTAAGTGGAATGACATTGGACTGATAAACTGAGATAACGTTTTCAAAAGGCAAATCCCACAATATATTGAAACCTCCTGGGACCACGTGTAGGTGTTGTCAGCTCCACTGCAGGCACAAATGTGAACTCCCACCACTGGGATATGTAACAATTTGTAATGCAACAATTAACAGAAATATTGACATAAGTATGTACTCAGCAGGGAGCTGGTATCTCATAGACTCACTGGAGTGACTGTAATACAACATATACAGTACCACATCAATTCTTAATGCGGGCTAGTCTCCTATATAAATTACAATGAAAGCATGCATATATGTATATATGTAGCAGGCTACTTGTATGGTGTGGCATAAAAAATAAAACTTCCCTTTCAGATCAGGTTCTTTTACTTGGTTGTGGGGAAAGTATATTATAAAAATGCATCTTTTTTAACATGAAATACCCGTCAAATTGTATTATCGTCATTGCCAATTTCACAACTGGCAAACCGTGTTAAACATAAATCTGCAAAATTATAATTAGGAAAACATTTTGCAAACCATTCTCCTGGGGATTTTGAGGTTAGTGGCATTATAAATA